>NC_056732.1:598671308-598728808 GCF_019279795.1 Protopterus annectens
TACTGGTGGATACAATTGGCATTCACATCATGTACCATCCTTGTCATCAATGTCATGCTGGATTATTTCACAAATTGTCCGGGTCTCCCAGACAATTCCTGACATATTCTGGATAGGTCAGTGTGTACCCTACACCTGTATCTGAATGCCTGACACCTATGGCTAGAATTCCTGGTGAAGCCCTGCAGCAAGACAGCAGGTTATAGGTACTAGAAGTGGGGGGTTGCTGGTTCTGGCTCAGCAGCAGTGCATACATACTGAGCATGCAATCTAAGGAAATGGATACAGTACCAGATATTCATGTATCATTACTGTGTTCCCAGGGGTCTGGCATGTCACAGACATATTCTCCAAATTCTGTGGACAACTATCATGTACTGTCCACCTAGTGTGCAGAAATACACATTTGTCTGGCAGGGGGGGGGGGTCTACATCTATCAAGCACATGTACTCATTTTGCAAACATCTGGGTAGTGCAGATGTCAGACACCTATGAAGAGGTCATCCTACACCACATATGCACCACTGTCTGTTATTGTCTACCCCAGATGTTACGGGAATGTCCACATGCAACTGTAGTAGCACTCACCTATTTGTTAGATGTAACCTGGATGACAAGTTATAGTAATGTTTCTCGTAGGGGACACCCAACGGGTGATGCAGTGATGTCTGTGGACACATAACAATACAGTCTGTCACAGCAGTCAGGCCATGTCTGGTAGTCCAGGTACCTTCTCAGGTTACTAGGTAATGGGCCGTGAGCATACATATGCCTTGCTCACATGTTAGCACATGTGTATGCAAGGCAGCAGCTGATGTCCCTGTCCAACAGGGACACGGGTGGTATCCCAAGGGTGTATGTGCTGTTAACCATCCAGTTGACCAGATTATGCCTGCAATGGCTTAGGTAGCTACCCTTCCTGATGTGGACAGTGTGTCTATTCCACTGCAGGTTGCTTATGTGCGACACACATATGACCTGTCCACAAGGCAGTCCAGGTCACTCACCAGGTTGTGTGTGTGTGTGTGTGTGTGTGTGTGTGTGTGTGTGTGTGTGTGTGTGTGTGTGTGTGAGTGTGTGTGCATGTGAGTGCGTGTGTGTGCATGTGCGCGCACGTGTGTGTGTGTGTGTGTGTGCATGTGTGTGCATATGTGTGTTACCACAATGGAGCATGGCTTGCAACTGTGCAGCAGTGACAGCAATGTGGGGTCTGTGATTGCTGTACATGCCACAGTGACATAACCCCTGAGGAGTATGTATGACACCGGGTAGAGGGTTGGCATTATAGCCTAATACCAAGACAGGCCATTCGGCATCTACATTGAAAAGCATGTTTATATTATTGTTAATTTTACATTTTTATATTAATATTACTTTTATTTACCGATGTAGTTTTTGACATTTGCAAGAAGCACATGCCAGCCATCAAAAAAAATAAACCAGGTGCATTTAATTTCGTCAAAAAGGTCAAGTTTAAGCATAGCTGAGCAGTTTTGCACAGCATGGCATAGTGCTCAGCAATGCTTAAATGAAATATGAGGTATATACAGCAGTCTAACAGTAGATCCTCACTAGCTGAATGATTAGGGCACCGGCACTTGTACATTAGGTGCAAGGGTCAAATCTTGACCATTTGGCTTTTACACGTTATAGGGAAATGTAAATATTTAATTTGTTTTGCATATATTACAATATGTTAACTGTGGTGATCCAGCTTGACTAGAAGCCCATTTGCAGTGCAAACCCAAGTATAAAAGCCCCAGTTACACACAAGTGTCCAAAACCATTACAGTTACAGGAACAGATAATGTAGTTAAATGCATACGTTTAGGAGATATAATAAAATAGATGCACCTAAGAATGAAGTAACATTACTGAACAATAAGATACAATACTGTTGTATATATCTAAGCAGTAATTAGCTTGCTATGCAAAGCTAAGGGCAGCAACCAAATAACCAAACCAGGCAAGCCTCAAACCCAGAGACTTCTGCATCCAAGTCATAACATTGCACCAGTATGCCAAATCAGCTGTGGGCATTTAGTGTTTATTTTAAGATATATCATGCAGTGCAGTGATGTAACATTAGGGAAAATGTGTACCCCTACCAAATATTGAACACAGGACCCTCTGCATCAAAGTCAGAGTAATGCAACACTAGGCCAAATCAGCTATGGGTGTTTAGTATTCTTTTATAAATTATAACTTTCAGTACAATGATGTAGCATTAGGGGAACAACTACACTCCTACCAAATATTAACTTCAAGACCCTCCGAACCAGAGTCGGAGCAACACACCACTATGACAACTAAGCTGTAGGGGAATTACCCCCATTTCTGTACATATATCATAAGTCACAGTGATGTAACATACACCGCCACCAAATATAGAAACCTGAAACATCTGAACCAAAGCTCAGTGCACTACACCAGTAGGACATCACACTTCTGGGGAATTACCGGTGTTTGTACCAAGACAATCCGATTCCCAGTGACACAACTTCCACATATAGTGGCATAAATGACAGCTTACTTGGGGGCCTTTGATGCAGACACTGACCCAGTAGACAGTGAAATAAATGCTGATGGATGTATGGGATGCCTATGATATCAGGTACAGCTGACAACTGAACAGATAGTTGCAGAATGTCCACATTCTGTGTGCTGAAGTACTGGCAGGTCAGAGCAGATTGACCTTACAAACTCATGACAGACAGGTCAGTGTCACACGCCATGGACATCCAAACACACATGTCCTTGCCAATCCTGTGTAACACACAGTATGCATACACATATATCCTGCAAATACACCTCACATAATAATGACTTAGCAGCTCTATCTTTTACATTCCTAGCATGTCTCACATCAGGGCACCCACAGTCCAGTGCGTTGCACAACATTTACATGCTTGTCAATACAATATAGAAATAAATGAGCCCTGCAATGTCCAGCACAAATGTTTGCTGATAACACAGTCACTGCCACCCACAGGAGCACATCAGAGGCCATGAAGGTGGGATACATGTCACAAATATGTACGTGTCCTAAATGTCCACTACCACTCACTGGATGGCACTACTACTTAACATACATACCAGGAGCTCATACCACACCTGGACTGATATGGGTACACACACTCTGGCCATGCTGTGACACAAGAGCTGACACTGCCCCCTCACTGACATATAAAGCATGCAGTACCTCAATGTTGTCACACTTGCCATTAGGTGTTCTGGCCAGAATCCAGCAGTTGTGGCCACTACACATGCAGAAGTATGTCTGGCTAACTGCTACAGACCTAACATACCTTCCAAACACCTAGAGCAGGGTATCTACAACACAATCATGCATAACGTGTTGTTGGGGGAATACTCAGGTGATAGGGCCAAGTGCCGCAGTCTCCCTCTACAAACATACACTGCTGATACACCAGCATCAACTGCAGCAACATGCACATCTAGATAGAAAGGATGCATGACACACACATCTGCCTGTCACCTCACTGACCCCAACACACATTGTTAAACAGTATACTGCTACAGAATCTGAAGGTCTGTTAACAATGGGCACACATAGTGTGAAGCACTGTGGAAATACATCAAGCGATACATTGGGCAGTACCTCTACATATCCTTTATGATGCTGTAGCTCCCATACTTCGATAATATCCTACTTACAGGACAGGAAAAGGGGGGAGACCTACATGAAGTCCTTAATTATAGCACTGTGTTGCCATGCCATTGGCTAATGATAACTCAACCCAGCTGTTCGGGATGCTGGTAGCAAATGGGAGCCACTGATTGCTGCACAGGCAATCACCTGTTCCTGAGCATTACCTACAAAAGGCAAGCAGCTACCCATGATAAACAGCTCTGACACCTTCTTCTTGAAGACAGACTGCCATTTCCTAGAAAAACACCACTTGATTTCTTCCACAAAGGAGCACGACAGTATACCTTGTATGTCACACAATTACACATGGAATTGAATGCAGATGAGGGGATGCAGACATGGGATAGAGGAATATCAAAAGCAGGTTTCAACAACATTTAATGTAATGACATGTTGCTCTTATTCTACTATCCAGCACTTATGGCCATCACGTATGGCTCTGTCAGCACTGACATATATCACACCTCTAACCCCTGAGTCACCACAGCAATGGTCAGCTCACATATCACTTGATACTGGAATGTCTGTTGTACAATAGTGACAGTAAGTAGTGGGTGATACAGCTGGCATATCGCATCATATACTGTCAGTGAGCCCCTCTCAGTGTCTAAATGTCATACAGCCTTAGTTCAAGGATTGTCTTGATGTCCATGAACATTTCTGATGTACTCTTCCTAGGTCCCTGTGTACTCCACAGCTGTATCTCATTTCCTGACACCTATGGCTAGCATACCTTTTGACTCTCTGCTGCAGGACAGCAGGCCATAGGCAGTAGTATTGGGAGACACTGGCTCAGCTACAACAGCAGTGGGCACATAGGGGCCATACAATGTAAGGGAATGATTAAAGTAGCAGATATTAATGCACCATTGATATGTTCCGGGGGGTGGCATGTTACACACACATTCCCCGAACACTAGGGACAACTGTCACATATTGTCAAACTGCTGTGTAGAGGTCCACATTTGTCTGGCAGGAGGTCTACATCTATCAGGCACATGGACACTCCTCATCAGATATGCAGTGCCCTCTGTTATTGTGTAGTACAGATGTTGCTGGTATGTCCTTGTGCACCTGTAGTAGCACTCACATATTTGTTGGAAGTAGTCCAAATGACATGCTACTATAATGTTGTCCATAGGGGACACACAACAGTCAATAGCAGTGATGGGTGTGGACACATACCAACATATTCTGTCACAGAACCAGGCCATAACTGGTATCCCTGGTACCACATGAGGTTACGTGGCATATGGGCCCTGAGCACCCATATGCCTAGGCTGGCTGTTAGCCCATGTGCATGCATGCCAGTACCAGCTAACCCAGTCCAACAGGGACACAGGTCCTATCCCAAGGGTGTATGTGGAGTTAACCATCCACTGATGCAGGTACCACCTGCAATGGTGTTAACAGCTTACCTCCCTGATATGGACAAGGTGACCATTCCACACTAGGGTGAGCATGTGGTACACACATCCGAGCTGCCAACAAGCACAGTTGCTGTCACACACCAGGTTGATGGCATATGTGTGTGTGTGTGTGTGTGTGTGTGTGTGTGTGTGTGTGTGTGTGTGTGTGTGTGTTAACACATTGGGGCATGAGTTGCACCTTTGCAGTATTCCCATCATTGTGGTTTCTGTGATTGCCCTGTATGCCACACTGAGCTCACTCCTGTGGCTTATGTATGACACCAGGTAGACTGTTGGCCTTATAGGTTATCATTCTATGGTTTCTATGTTTGAGGCCCTGGTATTGCCTGATGAGGAAACTCATTGATGTCCCCAGCTGCTGCATGTGCTGTCTGATGTGATTGATGAACAGGGAATCATAGACTAAACAGGACCTTATGGGGGGAATACAGGGATGTTTACACCCCATGTCCCCTGATGGCATGCCCATATGTATGTATTGGGCCATGTAGCAGCATTACCTTACAACAGATGCAACCTTGTAGTGATAGGTCATGGTGCCAAACACCTGTGTCCATAGATCCCTCACAACTAATTGCGTGCCTAGGATGTATTTAGTACTGTGATAATATGTGTGGATGTCACTCTCCTCAAAGGGGTTGACAATGGATGTTGTGATATGCGGCCTGATTCCATGTGTCTGTTAACAGTCATCTATCTGTGTGAGACCCTCCTAGGCAGATGTCCACATCATTAGGGAATCTGGTGATAGCACACAGTGTGCATTCATCCACAGACATGGTTTGACATGGGGTAACGGGTGTTCCCTGACCTCAGGCGTGTACATCACACATAACAAAGGTCAGTACAAAGAACAACAGGTTACTCTGCAAGATGTGGGTAAACCACTTGGGGAAGAGTATCCTATGTGGCATAGGAGTGCTGTGTCTGCACACCACTGTGATACCCCTATGGTAACATATGGTGTGATGTATACATGGAAGTGTTATAGCTAAAATGTATAGGTGGGTTATGCCATCAAAATATTTGCTCAGGTAAAGGTAGGTGGTTTGTAGTGTCACCTCCCCCATCCATGCATATGTTGACTCTATCATACAGGTCAACTGAGTGTAACAGACATGACCCCTTCCTGGACAATGCCTAACTGTCTGTGATGGAGTGTGTGCAGGTCGTCAATATCATGGTTAATGGACTCCAATATAAACTGTGCCATGGCCTTGCAGAACAACATAGTTAGCTGCTTGGTGTATAATGTGACTGAGTGGTGTACACCACACCATACTCTGGAGGTGTGACAGCACTCATCCATCAAATGGCTGGGCTAATGGCAGTGGGCAACCCTCCTTTGAATACAGTATCCTATGGTGCTACAAGGTTATGGTTTGGGCCATGTAAGATGCACCCTGTGATGTGGCTGTGTCCCATGGCAGATGTATACCATGACGTTCAGCTAACAGTGGTGAACCGTTCCCCACATTTAGGAGACAGGTGAGTTTGTGTGGACATCCTGATGTACTGATGGTGAAGAGAGGGGTTGGCACCTACACCGACTGTGTCAGCCATCCAGTATGCCATACCAGTAGCACTGGTATAGCCTGTGTCCATGACCACCACAAATGAGCAGATGCAGGTGCACCCTGTGCTGTTGCAGACATGTGTGCAGTAGAGGATAAGACTGTCTGTAGTGGATGTAGACAAAGTAAGCTCATTGTTTGTGGTGCAGGTGTGCAGGACTGATCCCATTCTCACTTACATGATATGGAGACACTGCTCCAGAATTGGCAACTGCCCCTACTTTGTGTCGGACAGTGGTATGTTATCCCTGTTATGGACAGTATGTATTGCAGATGTCCACCAGACAGTTGTATATATCCTAGCAGTAGTGTATTGCATATTACATGCATCTATAGAAATGCACATATAGCACTTATGTGTATGTGTGCCTATTGCTGCCAGTCTTTGATGAGGTGTTGGGGGCTGTGTGGCTGTGTGTACACCCCCAGGAGGATGTACTACATGTTGGAGTTGTATGTATGGCTGGCTATAGCTAGATGGGTATTGTGGAAGATGGTGAGTGCAAATGTGATCGCTTGATGTTAGTGTTGTCATAGATGATGATACTGTAGGTATGCTGCTGTGGTAACCTCTGTTCTGTATTGTCAACTGTACTACACCTTCAACTCATGTGTGGGTAGCCCCTGGCTGCACTGAGGTGTTTATAATTGGACTGATGACATTACTCCAAACAGTTGTGTGCTGTCATGGGTATGCCTTACAATGTATGTTACAGTAATTGAAGTGATCCAAGTTTAGAGTACAGACATAATGCCTAATATAGTTGCTGATTTCCATATAGGCAGAATGGGATTATTGTTCACATGTGGTGGCTGGCAGCTAGCTGTCATCTGCATAGGTGTGTTCTGTCAGTGGTGAACTACCCATGCAGTGTCCCCAATGCATCTTACTTGCTGTACAATTTGGAAGTGCTTATGTGTCTCATATTTAGTGAAACCCCATGTCCCATGCCATTAACGGCTTCCCCTTTATGTTTTGAATGTATATGAGGATGCTTGACCAGTTAAGGCTGGGGTGCTCTCTGCAGCTGTGAGCCATAGTGTGTGACTGCATAGGATGTCTGCAGTTCCCAGAGTTAAGAATGCTTGCAATGAGGTCTGAGTCATGTATACACCTCTAGCATTTAGCAGCATGGCCTTCAATGTGTGGTGCACTGACAGTTCTATGTTGGTATTGATTACCTCACCACAATTACTAAGGGGGTCACTCTAGGGCTGCCAACAACCACTGCCAGACCCATGAAGACCTGTGAAGACAGATGGAAGTCATCACTTGCAGAGCATCATTGTCTGTTTATCATATCATCTCAGAATCACATGTACTGGTACACAGGGAATATGACAAGATGAAAGGGGCACACATTAAGGCCAACCATTTCATGATTGTGTTGCATCATATGTCTGGGTGACAGTAGAATGCTGATTAATGCTAGGGACATACCTGCCTGGGACACATAATCTGTGTGCTCACTCCTGTCTCACTGCATATAGTCCAGGACTACACATGCCAGGAACACCTACAGGTACTGTGACAGACTAATGACAGTACCTGTTGGTGAGGGACAGTGGTGCATATGCAATATGGTTGAGTGTGTCACCTGCCTCAACCTTGATGCAGGTGAGGATGGTTTGCATGGTACTGTGTTTGACATGAATGGGGTTTTCTTTCCTGAAAAAGGGCAGCTTGTGGTAGACAAACATGTTTCTTCGACTGATAATTTTGCTGTCTCATATTGATTCTGGCTTGTTGTGCTGGTAATGCTTACATAGTTATGCTCACATATATGTGGCAGATGTTGAAGGGCTGAGCACAACATTACCATCCAAGCATGTCACAGCCCACCTGTGGTAAACCTGTCAGATACAGAGTGAGGCAGTACTGAATCTGGCATGTCTGCATGCAATAGGATTTGAAGGCCATGGATAACATTTGTGGGTGTTAACCTTGTAGCACCATAGGATACTTTCCACTTGATGCTGCTGTCTGCATAGGTACATTCCAGAATGGCCATGCTGATAATGTATTGTAGTAATGATCGAGGACTTAACCAAAGTAATGTCCACCTTTTACCTGAATGCAGTCCCTTTACTAATGTGGTTAAGCATGTACAAGCCTTTTCTGACTGCTGCCACTACTTGTTGCCTGAATGTGACAGTGTTATCCTCCTGAATGTCCAGGTCTGTCAACACTCTCTGTGTATTAATGGTCTAGCTGTTGATGTGAGACATAGTGTGGCCATGTCCATGACATATGTTATGATGTTACTGTTGTCTGCATTAAGCTTGAGTCCAGGATGTTGACACCATTCCATGCCCACTGTATGACCCCATAGCAGTGTGTTAAATGCAGTTTGTGTGTCTATGACAGACAGCACACTATGTAGAGTGGACACATCCTTGGACAGTACCTACATATATGAGTGGTGGCAGTTAGCATTCATGCCAACATACATGTGGGCAATTGGATGCATCATCTAATCACAGGACCTCCACTGGTCTACATATTGAACACACATATGGAACACAGATTGGGTTTACCATCTTATCAAATGTGGACTGTGTTACACATCTTGGCAGTACCGTGACAGTTGCCACGACATACCATACCCATGGGAAGTGCAACTGATAGGACTTCCCTGGGTTTGCTAATATGACAGCTTTTTGGAGTCACATTACCTTTGCTTATGCTATTTGCTATACCAAGCAGGTGCTTCTGATGTGAAATAACTGCTTTATACAACTAGCAGACAATGTTAAGGATATATTTGTTGACCTGCATTCTGGGGACCTCTGTATTGCTTGAGTCGTTGTGACAGGTGACACCTGGCCAAACATGGACTGCAATCTGCTGGGTGGGACACATGGTGGCCATATCTCTCTCCTCTACATAATTTTTCAAAATGTTCTGATGTTTGCCACATACGTTTGTTCCATTCCCCATGATATTATGGTTTTGTGGCATATATGTGGCAAAACATGAGAGAGTAACATTAAAGAATGATGATGTATATTGCCAGGTCAGAACACATAACCTTCAGGGGATGCATCCCAATACACAACCTGCTATGCTGTCTACTTTCTATGTGTGTTGTGGCAATATGTAAATATTTAGCCTAATAATTGGCCTTTGCCCGACTCTTCTGTATGGCTTTATCCAGGTGCCCTTCTATGATGGTTTGAGAGGTTTGCTTTTGGTCCTAACACAGTCACACCACTGCAAGGGGATATGCATACATACACACACCAACCATGTACTACCATTATTGGCAGTACAACCCCTACCTGGCTAGTTTTACCTATGTTGTTGCCATATACATGATGCAAGTACTACAGAGCCTATATAGTGTAGGTGTGTCTTTAGCTACTATTCAGGTACTTGACATATGCAGGTGGTGTAAGAATTGCCACTGGGAGGTTGACAGGTCCTAATAATGTTATAACCATCTCACCCACACACACAATGCTGCATGTGGACGTGCATTAAAACACACATGCATACAGAGTGAGCACTTTTATGTTTGGAAGACCTACCTATCTAGTTACCTACACTACATACCAACATAGGTATTGCACGCGCAACAGTGGTATTGATTTATAAAATGTGTAACTTCACTTCTAAGGTGGATGACATCTGTAGGCCCTGAATAGGTTGCCAATGGGAGAGATAACAGGGTGAAACAGGCACATTAAATGGAATTACAATCACACACACACACACACACACACACACACACACACACACACACACACACACACACACACACACACACACTCATGCGTGCATGTCAGCCATGCTGCTACAGGGGATATGCATACACAAACACATAAGCACGCACGGTTGGCAGTGTTAAGATTGCAATCCCTACCTACCTAGTTGTCTGTGCTATAGTGCTACATAACTATCACATGCACCATGGTGGTTATCTGCTGGAAGCATACCTCACAATGTCATACACCAATTAGCCTTCATTAATTGTGGGATATACTCACAAAATATAGGGACACTTTTCACATATTTCTCTTACATATCCAGGCAACTGATAGAGTAACAGGTTTTGCATCAGCCTTACCTTTCAGTATGGTATGACATAGGAAACACATATGTCTGTCAATATTAGTGACATCAACCCTCTATTATTTGACAATGATTTAATAGAAAACCCATATTGTTTGAGACATGGACCACATATATTTGGCAAACATTTGGTCATCCTGCAATAAGTTGTACAGTGGAGTGGTGCAGCCTACAGAGTTTAAAACGGTGCATCTAAGGTGGATGACATCAACAGGACCTGTGACATAATGCCACTGGGAGGGGGTTAACAAGCCTCAAAACAGCATAACCAACCTCTGCATTGATTATGTATTACACACACACACACACACACACACACACACACACACACACACACACACAGTTGCCAGCACTGACATTAGAACCCCTACCTATCTAATTGCATGTACTATAGTGCTATGCACTTATCACATTCTCCACAAGCCTTATGCATGTGAAGAGTGTCTCCCACTGCTGTTGGGGTGGATGACATCAGTAGCTGCTGACAGATAGGCCACTATTGTGGAGGACACTGGTATCAGGGCTATTAAATGGGTGACCATTACACAGACATATGCCTGTTTGGTGTGTGTATACAGATGCAAGTGTAAATGATACAGAAACACACACAAGGTGGGTGATGTGAGATTACAATCCATATATCACTACTATTACACAATGGAGATCACCAAAGTACTTGCATATGCCATTGCTTACAATTGTTGTGCAAATGTCTCCACCAGTACATCACTTTATGGCTTTCAGGGTGTCTGTCTCTTTCTCTTTCTCTGTCTATCTCTCCCCCTGTCTCTGCCTGTCTATATTATATATATATATATATACATATATATATATATATATATATATATATATATGTATATGTTACCTATATATATATATATATATATATATATATATATATATATATATATATATATGACACTCCACAGATGCAGATATATTTTATATGTGCCACATACAGATAGATGAGGGTATCCTGCATGATAGGGGTGGGGAGAGACAGATAACATGTACAAAGCTGTCTTTATACAAAGGAATATATGGACAATACAGTTCTATAGTGGGATGTGTGTTCAGACATGGGGTGAAATTGTCTACATGTAAGAGTATGCCCAGTATGATCTTCATTACTAACAGTGGGACTCCCAGAAATGGACTGAAATTGTATCTGAAATTGTCTAAGTGTAGGAGCATGCTCAGTATGATCTTCAATAGTAATAGTGGTACTCCAGTCCAGAGCTACCTGTACTCCAGTCCAGGCTTTTTTGTGCTATAGCCGATTGGCTGATAAACCTGTGTAAACAGTCCAGAAACTCAGTGATATAGTGGCTGAGAGATCTCCTGGCTGTGTGCTATCCTTATTAAGTGAGTCATATCCTGGGATGAATACAGAGTGCATTGGACTTAGCAACGGTTTTCATAATATGTGTGGTATATTCTACATAGCACTGTGATTTCCTGGCATGTCAGTGGCAGATTGGTCTAGATTAATGTAAGGAACTGCTGACAGACATTTGTTTACTGACTGCATACAGTGCAGGGGGCCTATGGTACTGCACAAATTGTTCCACTGTGCACAATCTACGTTTGTGTGACCATTGCTTTCCCTCCCCCTTATATGTATCTCTTGGTCCTAGTGTACTGCAGTCATAGACTTTGTCCACACTTGCCGCTCTTATGTATTTGTAGTTATGGTGTGACTGGGATAGAAGTCGTAACATCACACACATGGTTATGGACTTTACACCTCTGACTGCATATGTTTAGCAGGCTGCCCATCATTGTGCCCCTTACATCTGCTGTGGTCCTCAGAAGGTTTGTGTTTCACTGTTACTATAAGGCAACATCTTGTCCATAGCTGTCAAACTCTTACAGACACACACCTGGACAGGCACATAGATGACAGCTATACACAAGCCCAGACATGGGGACAAGGGGCTTAATATTTCTGATTCAAATGTAGACAGTTGGTAGAAGGTTTTTGTATTAGCTTTCTTTTTCCTATGGGTATGAGGTCTGCATCTCAACTGTCTGTCATTGGTGTTTTCACATGAACCAGTTTTGTTTACAGATAGGTTGCCAGGCAAATGCAAAGTTATGACAAGCAGAGCAGATATAGGAGGCATAGGTGTGGACATTCTGTGAATCCCTCTAATTCCAGGGTTATGGTTGCTGACTACTGACTTGTTGTCAGTACTGACACAGTAACATGTCAGCCTTTATATTCTGGCAGTACACTGACCTGTCCCACCCTGCTGTTGTACTAGGCACACATGGCAGTCTGGAACCATAGACCTTGACAATCACAGTCCTATAGCTAAACCAGTATGTCACAACAGCCACCAGTAAGTGCTGTGTACTCCCTGACACTATTAATCACAAACATACAGGCACATTGATCCCTGCATATTGTAGAACTGGAACAAGTTATCAAGATGATTCTGAAAAGCCTGGGAATGTGTGGTCTGCTGCTATTACCTTACAAATATACATGTTACTGCAGTTCTATGTGGACATGGGTATGTTGAGGGGGGTTCATACCGCTCAACTTTACACATCTTCACTGACTGTCCAGATATTTGGCTCATATTTTGGTTCCATTTTTCATTACACATGTGGTTGTGTGGCAATTATTAGTGAAATCATTTAAGATTAAACTTAGAAAGTTATGACAGCCATTTGGGTTTCAGACTCCTTGCTCACACTACAGAGGAGTCATGCAACTGCAACAGCTGTTATTGCATCAACTTTTGATGCTTGTAAGAGCAATCTTTATGTTTTCTGAGCCTTTGCCACACATTTCTTAATGGCTTTGTACAGCTTTCCTGCTGTTGGAGGTTTAGATCTATGCATGGGATTCTGACATTGACAGCCATGCATTTTTCCTATGACCCTGTTGTTTGTAAGTCCCTCATTTAGTGCAGGAAATTTTGCTGGCACAGGGACTACTGCATATTATGTGGCAGGCAGAACCTGACAGTGTGTGCCTGTTGTCCCACAGCACTGCCCATTGTCTGCTGCTATCCCAGTAACCCACTCCATTCCCATGCATTCATGTAGCAATACCATACATATGCTACTGCAGTGTACTACACCATTAATTTATTGTTAAGAAGGGTGACTTTCCTTGTGGCAGCAGCAGCAGCAAGGACAGTGCTTCAGGGCTGACTCTGTCAGATAAACACAGTACAAAGCCTATATATGGTAATGTATGGGTGATGTGATGTGTGTGGCATCCTTTTTACTGTGTGTGCAAGTCAGAGAGAGATGTCAGTCCCTGGGTCCCTAGGGTGTCAGTGTATGTGCTATGAATTGCCTCTTTGCCAAGGCCAGGACATACTGGGCATGCCTACATCTGCCTACAGGGAAATGCTGAGGAGGTTCTTCCTCCAAGTCCCTCTGTGTCTGTGATGAACTTGGCACTGGTGGGAGGGCTATGTGTCCCTCCCCTGTGAGGTTCCTGCTGCAGCTGTTTCCACAGAATCATATTGTGTAGCATTGCATATACTATGAACATGTGTGCACATGCGGCTGGAGAGTACTGCAAGGCTCCACCTGATATGTCAAGTCAGCAGAACTGTGAGTATCCCAAACACACTCTCGATGATGCTTCTAGTTTGTGCGTGTGACTCAATATGGCTTTCTTCAGTGTGTGTGTGTGTGTGTGTGTGTGTGTGTGTGTGTGTGTGTGTGTGTGTGTGTGTGTGTGTGTGTGTATGTGTGTGTGTGTGTACTTCTGATTGGTGCCATCATCCATGGTTCTAGTGTGCAGTTGTACGGGATGTCCTCCCTAGCAAACACCAGGTACAGCTGTGAAGCGTGACAGATGTGGGAGTCATGATATCTGCCAGGGCTGCTAGCGCACACACATTGATGATAATGCCCTGGGCATTGCATGTGACCTGGCAGTTGATGGCGTGATAGCCGATATGGTTGACGTAGACTCTACCGTCTTCATTGGGTGGTGCTTTGATATGGACATGGGTGCAGTCTATGGCACCCAGTACCTTTGGGTAGTTTGCTACATGGAGGAAGAGACATATATTGCTAGTCTTCTCTTCAGGGGTGCTGGGGAAATAAATGTGCTCACTAGCATGTCTTAACATGACATCTAGGAATTGGTGGAGTACCCTGGATGTGGATGCCTATGAGACCCGCATGATGTCCACAGTAGGTCTTTTGAAAGTACCTGTAGCTGGTATTCTTAAGGATGCACATACCTTTGTTTCCACTGGGATGGGTTCCCCTCTGTTGGCTCTGGGTCTGAGGTGAGGGTGGCAGAACTCAGTGAATTGCTTAAGTATGCCCCTGTCCACCCTGTAACACTCTACTATCTCCAACTCATGTAGCACCTGAAAGGTTACCCTTGCTCTGAACACTCTTCTCCTCCTCAGTCTGGGCTGGTTGTCAGCATTATCATCATCACCACCCTCAGTCTGTAGCACATAGAAATGTTGCAAAGCAGCAGCAGCCCCTATCATTTTGTCAGTTAAAATTGCCAAGTGTGTACTCCAATAGTGATGAGTATGTGGGAAAATCAGATTGAAGGGTATTTACATACTTTATACTGTTGTGCTGCAGATACTGCCTGTGTGATTGGCTGACTATGATACATTCCACCTGCCAGCTGTATTATTGAGGTGTTTGAATGGGCCACTGTGAGTGGCAGAGGCCCTATTAGTCATTTATAGTTGATTGCCTTTTGTCTGCTATTTCCTTTTTTTCCATTTCCTCCAGTTTTAAGCCTTTAAAACTGTTGCAGCTAGTAGGAGCATTGCTGAGTAGAAAGGGCCCTCCCCTGGACACAAACACGCTCAGCATTTCTGAAAACAGCTAAGCATAGCTAAGCAGCCCCAGACACACACCATTGCTTAGCTGTGCTTAACTGGTTTCAAAAATTTTGAGCAGTGCTTAGCAGTGCACAAATCCGCTTAGGTGGGCTGAATGCTGCTTAGAATTAAACTTCTAAGCAATGCTCAAACCAGCTAAGTAGAGCTGAGCACTGGTATGCATTGCTCAGTTTTCATTTAAATAGATATATTAATTGGATATTAATTACTCATTATTGACATATTATTAAGTGAATATGTTGTACATTGTATGACATCCCCCTGTGTGCTTTGATAACATTACCTTGGGGTGTGACTGCACTGTATGGGACACTTGTGTTTACATGGGTGAGTTTACATCATATATCCACTGACACTGGAAATTTGGACCAACTACACTACCCTGGTAAACAAATATCAATTACTATATCATTAAATAAAAAAAAATATTTTACATTGCTTTCTCATATAAAAGCTGAAAGTCCTCCCTTGGTATTCAAACCATGAACTACTGCATGCAAAGCCAAAAGTCTAACTAC
Organism: Protopterus annectens; assembly: GCF_019279795.1. Lineage (NCBI taxonomy): Eukaryota > Metazoa > Chordata > Ceratodontiformes > Protopteridae > Protopterus > Protopterus annectens. Next base: position 598,687,430 of record NC_056732.1, read on the forward strand.
TAAGCTAACAGAGCTGTCCAACTTTTCAGCTATACAGTTCTATATAGCTCTTTAATGATACAAATATAGTGGAAAATAAAAATACAACAATTTTAAATGCACACACACACACACACACACACACACACACACATATATATATATATATATATATATATATATATATATATATATATATATATACATATATATCTAAAGCTGCCATTCTAACAACTTTCTAAGGTTGTGAGAGCAATATTTAAAAACTATCCCTATTTCTGTCCTTATGCCCCACTTTTATTACTGCATTTGTCTGGACTTGTAAGCAAATATGTGTTCGCACCAAGCATGACACTCCCTCTTTCATGTCAGCTGCTTCTTCTGCCTAAACCACCATATTATAGCCCCTACATGGTTAGGTACCTTCAGACATGGTGGCCCATTTTGCTATTCAGTAAACTTAGCTAATTTGTATACACCTAATTACCTATTCCCTAGTTAAGCATTACACAAGAGCCTATGTCTTTAGCAACCACTCTTACCTGCCATTGTATGAGTCTGCATGCTGGCCAGTATAATGGGAAATTTACTTTTAGCTTAAATTATCCAGTTTTAGTATTTTAATTTTATATTTTGTCAGATCCCATGCTTGGGTGCAGCTGCACTCCACTTGCACATATCATATGTGCATGCTTTGATTGTTTTATATTTTGCATCAGTTTTACATAACAATGGCCAGAGTTTTGGCCATTGGCATGTCTGGTGCAACTAATACATGCTTTACTTTGAGCTGTCATAGCCCCATTTTTTTTTTGTGTTGTACACGGACAGTTCCTGCATACATTTGTTATGCAGACACAGCTCCTACACAGATGCCCGTCTGCTTCCTGGATTGGTAACTCACCTCATTTGCATGGTTTTAGCCAGAAAATGAGGTGATTTACATTCCACGATCACCTCCATGGTTGAACAGTGCTGGGAGGCTCGTGCACACCCCCTACAGTGTTTCCTGGATCACAAAGACTTCAAATTCCATGTTCAAGCCATGACACTATGTTTGCACAGAGATTAGCTCCATGTAAACTTTATTGAATTACCCCCCCCACTATTATATCATGCAATGTCATTCTGTGCTATGATATGCTGTACTGTGCTACACTATTCTAGGCTAATTTCTGTTAGTGAAATGCAAATGCAAACACTTCAAACAATTGACCGAGATTCATAAAAACAAAACAAAATAAAAAAACAGCAAATTCTGAAACTCACTGTTGCATCTTTTAATCATTTTTGCATATTGTATCACTAATCCTCCCCACACACAATGCTTATATGTACTAAGTCAATCCTTAGGAGTCAATAAACTCCATCTAGGAATAGAGTTATTCCTACATGGAGTGAATGGTGTTCATGTCTGCATCCCCTTCTCAGCAGCGAGCCTTTCATATTAATGAAGGTGTGGTACTAAAATGGATCTGTGGAGATGAACACTGAATGAGTGAAGGGGGTGTTGCAGTAGTGCTCACAGATCCAAAACACCCTGAACTGTCAAAGTGCCGTACGGTACTTTTTAAATGCTTCAGTGTCCGCGGACACTAAAAGCTACTGATAACAGTAAAACAGTGTTCACAGACACAAAAATAGGTATTAGGACTTGAAATAAATGCAGGGGGCATGTGACAGGTACTGTCATGCACGCACTCTGCATTGTGAAAGTGTAATACGGCACTTTACAAATGAAAATAGTGTCCATGGACACTGAATTAAGTAATTAGGAGTAGAAATAAATGCAAAGGGTGTGTGACAGGTACTGTCACACACCCTCTGCATTGTGAAAGTGCCTTACGGCAATTTACAAATGAAAACAGTGTCAGCGGACAGTGAAATCAATGAATTAAAATGAAAGCAATACAGGGGATGTGTGACAAGTACCATGACAAATCCCCTGCATTGTGAAAGTGCCGTATGGCACTTTACAATGCTTTCATTGTCCGTGGACACGGAAAGCAGGATTGTGAATGGGAAGCAATGCAGCGGGTGTGTGACAAGAACTGTAACACACCTCCTTCATTGTGAAAGTGTTGTACGGCACTTTACAGTACAATTGTGTCCTCAGACATGCAGCCATACATCTCAGTCTCTTAGTGCCAAAAATCTGGAGAAAGGCCAACAAAATGTGGGGCAAAAATCCAAAAATTGGGACATATTTTAAGTACTGCTCTTATAAACTTAGAAAGTTGGTAGAGTAACAGGGTTTGTTTTAACATACATTTTCTGAAGGATTAAATGTCTGAAACTCAACTGTATGCCATTATTTAGTGACTTCAATCTTGAGATCATCCCATTGATTTCCAGAAAACCACGAATTTTATTAGGAAAAAAACAAAAATAGGAGCCAAGACAGTCTGCAAAAATCTGGACAGTTGAGAGGTATGCACAAACCTCACCCTCTTCCACCAAGAAATTTAAATAAGGCCATGAAGTAAATGTGAGACAAAGATCCCAAAATAAATCAAATTAAAAAAAAAATATTGCTCATACAGACTTAGAAAGTTGATTGATGACAGTTAGTGCATTACCATATATGCATCAGCATTAGTAGTAATATATGTAATTAAATTGTTTGTATTAATTTTTCCCCTATTATAAGTGAAGTTTAAGCATAGCTGAGCAGGTTTGCACATTGAGGTGCTTTCCTTAGCATCGCTTAAACATTTTATAGGAGCTAAATACAAATGTATAGCTAGAATTCTCAATGCCGAAGTAGTGTAGTGGTTAAAGTTCAGGCTTTGCATGCAGAAGCTCACAGAAATAGGTATTAGGACTTGAAATAAATGCAGGGGGCATGTGACAGGTACTGTCACATACACACCCTGCATTGTAAAAGTGCCATACAGCACTTTACAAATGAAAATATTGTCCGTGGACACTGAATTAGGTAATTAGGAGTAGAAATACATTGTTAAAATTATTTTTTTTTGTTAAAATAATTTTTTTTGTTTTAAATGATGTAGTGATTTATATTTGTTAACCAGGGTAGTGTAGTTCATCCAAAATTGAAGTGTCAGTGGATATAACATGTGAAATCACCCATGTAAACACGTGTCCCATACAGTATAGTCACACCTAAGGTAATGTAATGAAAGCACATAGGGGACGTCATGTAAAGTAAATTCTATACACTTAATAATATGACAGCATTGGTTAATTCATTTGCAATTCTGAAATATTTTTTTAAAATTAAAACTGAGCAATACCTAGCAGTGTGTAACTCTGCTTAGCCAGTATGAGCATTGCTTAGAAGTCTCATTCTAAGCAGTATTCAGCCCAGCTGAGCAGATTTTCACACCACTAAGAACTGCTCAGCATTTGCCCCTTTAAGCACTGTTCAGCTCAGCATCGTGGGTTTGTGCACTGGTGAGCTGTGCTCAGCATTTTCAAAAATGGTCCAATGACAAAAAGGCAAGAATGTGGCCTTATTTAAACCACATAGGTGGGAATACAGACAGAAGCTGTTGTAATTTGATTGCTGCAGGAGCTATGGCTGGAGTTGGAGAGGGAGCATGCTTTTGGGTGCAGTTAAGCTAAAGACCATGACCACAGACAGCTGCAGGGCCAGTACTAGGGCTCACAGTACAAAGCGGAGACCTGGGACCATTTGGCATGTGATCTCACCGGTGCTACTGGAATCCCTCAAACTGGTGAGGAGGTACGGCATCATTATACTGACCTAAAGCATAGGAAGGGGCACTCTTGGTCCAATAGATCCAAGAAAATCAAGATGGGGATGCCCCAGTAGTGAGTAAGTATCTCACCCATATCAGTACCAAAATCTAGCCTGAGTATGTGATAGACATGTATGCTTAATGTTTTTCCCCTACAGCTGCAGAGGAGAGAGCTAGCAACCTAGAAGCCCATGCTGACAGGTTGGTAAAGTTGCAATGACAGTTTGGTGAGTACAGATTTATCTTGCAATATATAGTGTAATAAATAATGAGTACATTGTTTACTGCCAGTAGGTATAGTGTGTTCTAAATGCACTGAATAAATAAAAAAGTTTGGATATGCAGTAGTACTGAATGTAGAATATCAACTGTAAAAAAGCACGGTGTCATGCTACTCAAATAAAGATTTATACCACAAACTATTGTGTTTAATCTGGCTTGTTGTTGAAGAAATAGAATGTGTAAAACAAGATATAAATGAAATATGAAATATGTCCTGCACTAATATCTGAACCTTGATTAGTAATGTGTAAGGGATTACAGTGTGTCCCTTGCAGCATTGCCTTGTGTTAACATTTGCATTTCAAATCAATGTAGTCCTAAATGTGGGTATGCTGATGCAGGCAAGTATGAGAGTGTAATAGGTAGAGACTGCAAATATATGATGTCCAAATGTATATGGGTTGGTATGCAACCCAGCACCCTGATATATATATACATATATATCACTGGCAGTTCGTACCACTGGACTGCAGGACTGCAGCCCCTCCAGCTGTGAAATGAAGAAAGAAAAAAAGAATAGCATTTAAAAAAATATTTAGTAAATTACTGGCTGCTTAACTGCAGCCTACATGTCCGACTGACTCGCTATTAAAATCTCAGAACTCAAACTGCTTGAGTTCCGGGTTTAAAAAAATATATAGTTTCTCTGTAAATCTGGACTGCAGTAAAATCAGTCCAGATTAAGAAGTAAACGCATCACTCTACAGATGCCCAGAGGTCTATGCAGTTTCTAACCATGGAAAAGGAAGAGGATCAGACTGCCAGGTTTGCAGTCAAGTATGCAGCTGATTGGCTACTGATTGGTTCTCATGACTCGCTCTCTTCCTGCACTTTGCATGCTGGGAAAAAGAGACCGAGTTGAGAAACAGCAGCAGTACTTCTTTGGAAATATGCCCCCAAAGATCATGCCATGGTAATCTTTGAAAATTTGTATGGTTGAGAGGCATAACACAGTGCTATAGATAACACCCAAAAAACATGCTGCTCCAAAGACTTTAACTGGTAATCATAAAACCTTGTAGAAACTTGGTGAAGTGGTTGTAAGCAACATTAGTTAATGGGAGGTAGTGTAGGAGTTTCAAGTTAAAAGATTGCATTAGATTTCTAGCATTCCCATTGCCGACCTTTTCTTAAGCTCTTGACACTGAGTGCAGTTTTGACCTGGACTGAATTGCAAAGGTGGAGTGCAAGTCACTTGTAATATCTAATGGACTTACTATGACCTCATTGTTTTTAAGGATGATAGGATTTAGACAGTGCTTCTTTTTTAGTCTTTGCTCTTACCATTTCTGGTAGGGATCATCATTATTAGCTTAACCTGTACAGTTGAATATAATCAACTAATGAATCAGGAATATTGTGATTAAATGCTGTGAGGCATGCTACTACTATATTAGGATTAAAGTGAAAGTATTCAGGTTGAAAGTCTTAGGTCAAAAATATTAATGTGTTTATGCTTTGAATTTTAACTGTCTGCAGAAATTAAAACTAGTACTTTAAATAATAAAGAACGCATTTTGCTAGCATTAGATCTTGTAGGCATGCAGTATTGGATACAAACATTGCAATTCTTCTGACACCTTACTTTCAGCAGAAGTAAGAATGCATACATTTTGAGTAAATCACTAGTTTTATTTAAAATCCACGGTGGTGGTGCTGTGGTAGCATTGTCACCTCACAGTAAGACGCTGACCGGATCGACTCTCAGCTAGAGCGTTTTATGCGTGGAGACATGCGTGAATGGGCGTACCTTCGTTGAAGGTTGTGTGTTAGGGCTGGCAACTCAGCAAGTAAAAATCAACTGCCAATCATTAGTGGACTGGAGTTCCGCTGTGGTGACCCCTAACCGGGAAAAGCTGAAAGACACAACAACTAGTTTTATTTAAAATATAAAACATTACAAATGCCTTGTTGATTACTGAAATATTTGCACTGAATCTCTTAATCAGTTGATTTATTAAGTTGTTCTTTCTTCACTGAGAGAAGGGATTTTCCATTTTGGTTAAACCAGACCCTCAGTTCTCTTTAAAGAAAAAAAAAATTGCTTGACCTGAAATTCGCAAACTTAGAAAATTTCTATCTTAGTTGTAACCTGCTATATTTGAGTAACTTATAGAGAATATGATATATTCAGTCACAGCTGCATTCATACTCTGTAACTCATGACCTCTACTGGATCCCTGTCAGTCTGCACTTTAGATCTAGACAAAGTGCTTACATGGGCAGTGAATGCCCTCCACCTGGTGAAATAGAAATCATTGCATGTAGTGCCAGTGTTTGCTGACCTCTCACCGGTGATAAAATGGTTAAAAAAATCTTGACTGAGCTCCTTTTCACCTATTGTGGCTTATAATTCTCCTTCTGTGAGGAGTGCATGCCTGACATTGCTACCTTAGAATGTTGCAGGGATGCCATCCTTTAATAGATGAATATCAGTCATCTGAAACTTAGCCTAAGATTATACTGATAACAGTAATACAATCTTCCATCTGACTGAGGTTGTTTTCCCTTCTCACATTATTTGTTACTAGGAGAATGAGATGGAATCCATAACGTGTCTGTTGGAACTTGGTATGATTCTTGCTACATGTTGGTATTTAAGGAACATTTTCTAACTGCTTACAGGATTTTGTGGTAATATTTTAGGAATATAGCAAGGTCATGCATTTTATGCTATCATCAGACATAAATATTTTTTTTAATTCATGTTTACGTGCAACAGCCGGCTAAAGTCTATGTTGCTGCTACTGCTAATATACCAAGGCCAAGAAGAAGAGTTTTCAGACCCTGGATAACTTATCATAACCTACATCATGTGGAAATTGTCAAGCACTACAGGGTGGATAGAGACACACTACAGGAATTCTGAAACCTCTGTTGTCCTCAGCTCAGAGCCAGGTCAACCTGAAGCGAACCCATCCCAGTGGCGATAAAGGTATGTGTAGTACTTAGAATCTTAGCTACAGGCACCTTTCAGAGACCAACATGGGACATGCTGGGGGTGCCACAGGCATCAGCATCTAGGATCCTCCATTAATTCTTGAATGCTGTGCTCCAACATGCCAGAGTCGGAGACCACATACGTTTTCCATGTACTCCTGAGGATAGAGCCAGACATATGCAAGAGTTCTACCCTGTAGCACATTACCCTGAAGTCCTGGGTGCCATAGATTGCACACATATAGAAATTAAGGCACCACCTGTGACCTGGGGAACAGGGAAGGGTGTACATAAACAAAAACGGCTTCCACTCTGTTAACTGCCAAATCATGTGTAATGTCAAGGGGATCATCTTGAATGTGTGTGCTGGCAACCCTGGCAGTTACCATGAGTCACATATCTGGCACACCTCCCAGATGTATCAGATGTACTCTAGGGGGGGATATTGCACAGGGTCATTTACTGAGGAATGCAGGTGCATCAGAAATACACACACACCCACTGAAGAATGCCATGAGCCACATGCTTAAAACAGAAACATCACAGAACATCTGTTTGGGCTGCTAAAGTCAGGGATTCAGTGCCTACTGATACATCTGGGGGGATGGTCGGGTTGCTTATTGTTACATAACATATTTTATAATATACCTGAGCTCAGTGAGCTGTACAGATGTTTGCATCACATTTTTGGCCCATTTTTAATAAAAGTGTGTTTTTTTCTGGCAAATTAGTGGCAAATCATTAAAGATTGAAGTTAGAAAATAATGACAGACATTTGAGTTTCAGATTTCATACCCTTCAGAAAGTCATACTAATGCAATACCTACTATTCTATTAACTTTCTAAGTTTGTAAGAGCAATATTTAAAAAATGTCCTTATTTTTGGGCCTTTGCCCCACTTTTATTTATGGCTTTGTCCAGATTTTTTGCTCTGAGGTTGAGAGTATGACAAATGTGTCAGGGCCATCATCGCAGTCAGCCAGAGACAATTCAAACTGTGACATACTTGTACTCCACTCCCCCATGTAGTGACTTTGGATTTGTCCAAGCAAGGCAAGGAGCAGTTATACAAAGTGTGTAGACAAAGTATCCTCCCATCCAAGATAAACACAAGTACAGTCACGGCTTTTCATCTGTCCTTGATCTTGAAGAATGTTCCGGTTTTCTGTCATATTGTTATACTGTTGATTTATGCTTATTATTCAGAAAATGCATGTTGTTGGCTGCATGTTACTTTTATAAAGCTGAATATAAATTATAATTAGAACTGTAGTGCAAGGAGAAGTGGAGTGGTTTGAGTTGAGTGCTGCTTCTTTTTTTATACTTCATTATGAGTGGCATTCCAGTAATATATTTAAAAAATAATCTATTTTTCATGCCTCACAACCTTTTTGTTTCCATCTAGATATTTAGTATGCTGTCATAGCCAATGCATTGAAAATTTTTTTTTCTTCTCCACTTCATTTTGACTTGATTGGACTCTCATAATGATGATTTGCCACCCAGGGCAGCGTATTTAATTAAAGTCCCAGTTTCTGTGGTTTTGAGCATAGCCCCACCCCTTTCTAGTAGGTAACACACCTTCCCATTGACCCCACCCATTCAGCTGTCTCCTGCAGCCCCCCATTTGATTTGAAGTCACCAGCCGCCACTGATATATATATATATATATATATATATATATATATATATATATATATATATGGTTCTACCTCACATAAACGAAACACCACAACACTGACAACGCAATCACCGACACCACATAACCGACAGTACAAAAACACGAAATCCCACATGCCCGACAACGAAATAACCGACGGTACACAAACACGAAACCTCATACACTTCACACACCACAATCAACAACCAAAACACATTCCCCGTCCAAAAACCACATACACAACACAAGCACACCAAAATCCCTACAAACCCACACTAAACCACACATACACAACTACCTACAACCCTGACCCAAACCCTAACCCTAAGGTCCGTCACTACCGCACACTTACCTGACCCGCTCCCTAACCCTAACTCACTTATCCCGCCCTAACCCAAACACAATCACTACCGCACACTTACCTGACCCGCTCCCTAACCCTAACTCACTTAACCCACCCCTATCCCCACTTACCTTACTCGCACCCTAACGTCCGTCACTACCGCATACTTACACAGCCTTTTCCCATTTCGCATCCTCGGCCGGTGCTTTCATCCGTCGGGTCGGTCTTCTGCTTGTCGATCTTCTAGGTCCCGTCGCGTCGGTCTTCTGCGCTGTCGATCTTCTGGGGCTCGCGATTTCCCTGTCGATGTTCCGGCATGTCGTTGAAGTGAGGTAGAACCATATATATATATATATATATATATATATATATATATATATATATATATATATATATCACGAAGTGCAGTCATACCTCTCAGCCTCTTATTGCAAGAAATCTGGACAAAGCCTGACAAAGTGGGGGGGGGGGGGGGGCAAAGGCCCATAAATATGGACATATTTTAAATATGGATTTTATAAGCTTAGAAAGTTGCTAGAGTAATACGGGTTGTTTTAAGATATAGTTTCAGAGAGATTTCAAGTCTGAAACACAAGTGCTTGTCATTATTTAGTGACTTCAATTCTCACATCATCCCTGTGATCTGTCAGAAATCTACAACAGTTATGGGGAACAGACCAAACATATGAGCCAGACATCTGGGCATTCTATGAAAATCTGGACAATGGAGAGGTATGAGTGCAGTCATGTAACATTAAGGAAAAAAATACTGAGAGCTGTCAACATTTAACCCAGCACCTTCTGAACTAAGGTCAGACCAACAAAACACTATACCAAATCATCCCTGGGGAATTGCTCATGCATTTGCAAATATATCATGCACTATAGGGATGTAACTGTAGGGAAACACAGACATTGTTGAGAAATTGTTTACCCACAGCCATTTTCACTACAGTCAAACTGACATACCAGTAAGCCAACTGACCTCTAGACTGTAATGACTGTTTGAACAAACATATCCTGATTGCCAGTCACACACTAGTCCTATATATATTGTCCCAAGTCACAGTGTATTTGGAATCCTGAGGTTTGAAGGGACATTTCTCACTCTGCCCCTACAGAGATATACAGCTGATAGACCACTAGCAACTGTAGCAGCATGCACAGTCAGATAGAAAAGGATCTATGACACCCACATTTGCCCCATCCCTACTCAGCCCAACAAACATTTCCACACTACACTGCTACACAATCTTTAACGTCTGTTAACAATGGCCAGGCATACATAACTCTCAACTGTACAGATTTGCAGAGAATTTCCAGGGTTTACGCTCATATTTATGGCCTCTTCCTCATAAAATTTTTGGGATTCTGCTAAATCACTGGGATGATATCCGGAGTGAAGTCACTAAATAATAATATACCTTACCTCTGAACCTCTTAGTGCAAGACATCTGGACAAAGCCTGACATACTTGGGAGACAGACGCCCAAAAATAAGGGACATATTCTAACTATTGGTGTTATAAACTGAAAAAGTTGCTAGAGTGACAGAATTTGTTTTAGCATAAATTTTCTGAAGGATATGAAGTCTGAAACACGAATGGATACCATTATTTAGTGACTTCAATCCTCAGATCATCCTAGTGATTTGTCAAAAACAATAATTGCATGAGGAACACACCAAACAAAAGAGCAACCCTCTGGACATTCTGTGAAAATCTGGACAGTTGAGAGGTATGTCATATACATATCAGTGTCAGACTTCAAATCACGCCAAAAATGCATATCTAGACAAACCCTGTTAATCTAGCAAGTTTCTAACTGTATAACAGCAATACTTACAATCTGTCCCTACTTCTGGAACTTTGTCCCTCATTTTGTTGGGCTTTCTCCACATGTCTTGTGCAAAGAGGTTGACAGGTATGCAGACACAGTATGCAAAACTGTGGACATAGCACATCAATCCAAACAGTAGACAGTATTTCCACCTCCCCTCTGTGATGCTGTAACTCCCACCCCTCCATGATGTCCTCCTCACAGGCAAGGAAAAGGGGTAAGGCCCACATGAAGGACTTAATTATAGCACTACGTTGCCATGCTATTGGCTAATGGAAAGACAACACAGCTGTTCTGGATACAATTAGCAAGTGGGAGACAACAACTGGTGCATAGGACATCACCTGTTCATGATCTTTACCTAAAAAATGCAAGCTGCTACCTATGCAAAACAGGTCTAAATCTTTCTATGCAAAGATAGACTGTGAATACAGAAAGCTACACTTTTCATAGGTTCATAGGTTGGTACTAGGCTATCAGCCCTGGGGCCTATACAAGCCTAGCCATAACAATTCCCCTGGCTATTTCTTCCGACAATATTTACTTCCCTGGACCCCTGTCTACAGAGTGACTGATGTGATCCCCAGGGTGAATTTCGCATCTTCTATCCAATCATCAAGGTTCTTTTTGAAGAGGGCCAAAAAGGTGCTCTGCTTGACATGTATGGGCAATCTATTCCAGAGTCTGAGGGGTCTCTGGGTGAGTAACCTATCCCTCCAGCATGTTTTTTTCATTGTGATGACATGGTTTAGATCCCTGGAGTGTGTGGCTCTGAGGGATTGGGATTTCTTTAAGTGTAGCATGTCCAATAGCTCTGGGTTTGACATGGCCTTGTATGTAGAGATCCCCTCTGAGTAGATGATATGAGACAGAGTATAGCTGGAATTTTTTTAGATGGTCAGCATAGGGCATCTGCTTTAGGCCTGTGATTTATTTTAGTGAGGTATTTCTGCGGCCTTTCCAGTTGTTGCAGATGTCTTGAGAGGTACATACTAAACGGGGTGTTGTATTCTATAATGGATCTAATGAGGGATGAGTACAGTGGGACAATTACCTCCTTTTTTCTGGATGAAAACCCCTTAGTTTGTGATGAGTGATGAGGTGTGCCACATAGAATGATTTTCTGACTGTTGTGGCGATGTGGTTATCGAAGTTGAGACCACTGTCCACCTGTGTCCCTTAGTCTCTTATCATACTTTCGGTGTTTAGTGTACTGCCACTTATGTGGTAATTCACTTGTATATGTTTTTTTCCCAAAGGGGATAACTATACATTTCTTGGCATTGAGCTTGAGCCCATGGCTCTGGCACCAAGCATCTGTTTCTGTAAGGCCCTTTTTTAGAATATTCACATCATTTGGGGATTCAGTAATGACTCCCAGTTTGCAGCCATCTGCATATGTATCATAGTAGTATTCCACTGCCACATAGGTAGCAGTACACTAAACACCTTTTGGATTACTCTGAGAAAACACTACATTACTATAACAGGTATGTCAAACAATTAAGCATGTAATGGTTCATAGGTTCATAGGTAGGTACTAGGCTATTGGTCCTACGGCCTATATAAGCCTAGCCAAATGGTACCCTGGCTTTTGCCACCCAAGAAAATTATTTTCCTGTGCCCCTGTCAAGCAGAGCCACAGAAGTGATCCCTGGGGTTAATTTCCTATCTCCCATCCAATCATCAAGATTTTTCTTGAAGAGTGCTAATGAAGATCTTTGTTTGATATAGATATGTAGTTTGTTCCAGAGTATGGGAAGCTCTGAGATAGGAATCTATCCCTCCAGCATGTTCTGTTTATTGTGGTGACAAGGTTTAGGTCCCTAGAGTGTGTAGCTCGGAGGGATTGGGATTACTTTGCATGGAGCATGTCCAACAGCTCTGGGTTTGACATAGCTTTGTATGTTAGGCAGATCTTGCCTCTGAGTAGGCGATATGCGACAGAGTAAAGCTGGAGTTTTTTGAGACGGTCTATGTGGGACATCTGTTTGAGGCCAGTAATCCTCTTTGTGAGGTATTTTTGTGGTCTTTCCAGTTGTTGTAGATGTCTTGTGAGATACATACCAAAAGGGGCATTGTTCTCTATAATGGGTCTAATGAGTGATGAGTAGAGGGGAACAATTACTTTTTTTTTCCTGGATGAGAAACCTTTTGTGATGAGGTGTGCCATGTAGAAGGATTTCCTGACTACTGTGGTGATGTGATTATCAAAGTAGAGACTACTGTCCACCTGTGTCCCAAGGTCTCTTATCACACTTTTAGTATTAAGTAGAATACTGCCTATGTGGTAGTTCATGGGTACAGAGTTTTTACCAAAAGGGATGACAATGCACTTTTTGGCATTGAACTTGAGGCCATGGCTTTGACACCAGGCATCTGTCTCAGTGAGGCCCTTTTGTAGGATGTCCACATCATTAGGAGATTTGATTATGGCTCCTAGTTTGCAGTCATCTGCAAACTTTGCTAGCCAAAGACCTTCTGTGTTAGCCTGTACTTCAGAGAAGTAGATACCAAACAGGAGAGGACCTAGGTACTCCACTTGTCACTGGTCTGAAGTTGGATTTAGAGTGTGCTACTTTCACAGTGTGGGTTCGGTCAGTAAGCCAGTTGGCAACCCATTTTGTGACATAAGGATTTATACCTAGTTTAGTGAGTTTGTCTATAATTCCAGAGTGGGGAATGGTGTCGAAAGCCTTGGCGAGATCTAGATAGTCTGTGTGTAACACCTTACCCTCATCTACAGCTTTGGTGACCGCTTCAAAGGAGTCTATCAGGTTTAGGAGACATGACCAGAGTTTGGAGATTACCAGTGTCATTGTTTATAAATTCCATGATGATACGCTCCATAGCCTTGCAGACCAGGCTCATCAAGCTAATTGGGCTGTAGTTCCTGGGGTCCGTGGTGGCTCCACCTTTGTGGAGTGGAATAACTGTTGCTGTGCACCATTCAGTGGCCACAAAGCCTGAGGTGAGGCTATGATTGAACATGGTACTTAGGTTGGGTGCCAGTTTGTTCTGTAGTTCATGTAGAACGCAGCCTGGGATGTTGTCAGGTCCCATGGATGCTGTGTTCTTGGCTTTGGAGAGTATGTTTTTTACCTGTGCAGCCTTGATTACAGGTACTTTGCATTCTTCCGGTATAGTTATGGGCCCTTTAGGGGATGAGAGAGGGGTAAAGTTAGCACTGAACCTATCTGACAGGATGTTGGCAATATCAGTTGGTTCTGTATATATAGTGCCATTGTGCTGTAACTCAGAGGAGATCTGAGTGCTGCCACTGAGATTTTTGACATAGCTATAGAATGCTTTGTGGTTGTCTTTAGAATCAGAGGCGATTTTGTTTTCATCACAGGTGAATTACTCTATGGCTAGCAATACACAAACTCCATAATAGGTGGAAGGAAGAAGGGAGGATGCAATAATGGGAAATAGGAAGTTAAACAATAGGTCTCAACAAGACTTGCTGGACTGATATGTTGCTGTCCAGCACCTACGGCCATCCCTGCTGGCTCTGTCATCTATGGCCATCCCTGCTGGCTCTGTCTGCAGTGACATAGATCACAGGTCTGGCCCCTGAGTCATCCCAGCAAAGGTCAGCTCACATAAGACTACTACTGTAGTGTCTGTTGAACAATACTGACTGTGACATTGCCAGACCTGCTACCCCGGATGCTGTAAGTATCCATAGGTCACTTCAGAATACTATTATGATACATATGCTTGTCTTATAAATGTAAGAGACGTATATAGGGTATGTGCATAGTAAACAACTGACACAGAGGTGAGTATCGAACTGTATGTTATATACTGAGCTCTTACCTTTCAACTGTCCAGAGTTTTGCAGACTGACCACATGTGTGTCTCATATTTGTAGTCATTTTCTCATATAATTGTGTTTTGTCTGGCAAATAACTGGCAAATCAGTAAAGACTGAAGTCATAACATAATAGCATACATTTGAATGTCAGATGTCATATCCTTCAGAGTATTCCTGCGAATGCAAAACCTACTTTGCTATCAACTGTCTGTGTGTTACAGCAATATATATAAAGTGTCACTGTTTTGGGGGCTTTCCTCCCATTTATGTGTGCCTTTGTCCAGATGTCTTACTCTAACAGGTTGAGAGGTATGACTGAGTTGCAAGAGTGTAAACACAGTGTGCCATACTGACAAAGAACAGAAATGTATATCGAGTATTACCTGTGCACATGTATGTATTAATAGTAGTAGATGGAAGCCTCAAACATACAGACATGAGTTGCAAAACGTCAAGTAAATATCCTGTGCTTGTTTTACAAATGTGCAATCTTAGTTTCAGTGCATCAAACAGACATAAATGTCTACAGCTACAGGTTGTTGTATTGCCTTGAAACAGAAATAATTACTAGTTTTATTACAATTACTAGGTTGGAAATGGAAAATTATCTAACTGTGCTATAAGTTTGTGTCCAAGCCTACACCAAACATTTATATGAGCACCTACATAGATGTATGGACTCAGCAATACCTGACTGGATAAAATCATCTCCCCCAAGGTAAAACAAACCTCTGTGGTGGACAGCAGCAATACACAAACTCCATAACAGGTGGAAATATTGACTGTACAGGGCCAAGAAGGAGCAAGTGCCAAATTGGAAACAATCTCACCTTTGTCTGAACAAGCAAAATACGGTCACAGGTGAATTACTCTAAGGCTAACTTTGAGTGCAAATTGGACACATCCACCAAGGCCAATCACAAGGCCTTCTTCAAATATGTCTGCAATCTCAGAGGCAACACCCAAATCTGCTCTGTACTGGTGGTCATTAGTAACACATACACCATAGATATAGCCAACCTGCTGCAGACAGGTTAAGTGAAAACTTTACCCCCCTGTCCCCCCATCAGTAAAGGAGGACATGCACAGCCCCTGCCCCTCTCTCCTCATCAGGAAGCAGGTCCATAATGGCCTCTCAAAGGGAACAAACTAAAGTCTCCATGGGACCTGATAACATCTCTGGCTACATCCTACATGAACTCAGGCATGAGCTCTCAGCTCCATTACACACTGTAGTCAACCAAAGTCTGAGCACCAGTGTTATCCCATCTGCATGGAGGACAGTCACTGTCACTCCTCTACACAAAGGTGAGCATCCACTGAGCCAGACAGTGATATGCACATCAGCCTAACTAGCCTGATCTGCAAGACCATGGGAGTCATTATAAAGGACCTTATAAACATGGACATCATCAACCTCAAAATGCTTGAGCCCACACGGTTTGGTATTGTCAAAGGGAGATCAGGCCTGTTAAACATAGTTAATGTCTTTGAAGTGGTCAACAACACATGGGCGAGGGGAATACAGGGCACACTACCTACCATCACCTAGCCAAATCCTCTGACAATAATCCCCATTTGGCCATAATACATAAGTCTACACAGCTAGGCATCAACCTGTATGTTACCAGATCGGAAGCTAACTGGCTCAATGATAGTACCCACTCAGTCAAAGTAGTGGAAGCCACCTCTAGTAGTAGACCCTTAAAGAGTGGTGAACCCCAAGAATCTGTTTGGGGGCCTCTACTGTTTGGGATATACTGTTCTGAGGTGCAAGACAAAACCAGTGGTATGTGGCTGACCAGGGGTACAGATGACTGTAAGCTGGCCACTGTCTTACATCCCCCAAGGGATGTGAGCATCCTTCAAGAGGCCCTTACCCAAATTAATGACTTGTGGCAGAAGCATTGCCTCAAACTGAATGCCAGGGAATGCATCATTATCCCTGTTGTGGTAGATGTCATCCACACTAGCTATTACAATAGTAACAATATACTGAGCATGCAAATCAGGCTTGAGGTGAGTTGTGCACCAGGGTTGATAGCAACCCGACAGTTTTCCACCGCATTTGCACCATTGCGGAAGGCTGTCTACATGGCCCACTTCACAAATTAGGGTATGTTATCCAGGAACCAGGAGGCCATAGCATCCCTGTACTCCTCCCTTATCAGACCCATTACCGAGTACAATGGCTCATTTGGTATGCACCTTGCCAACTACATGCAGCAGTTGCAGAGACCACAGAGGTTCCTGACCAGGAAAATCCAGGATCTGCAACACCAAGGCAGCAACTGATGTCCCCATCCACCAGCGACACAGGTGGTATCCCAAGGGTGAATGTGCCATTAACCATCCAGTTGACCATATTACACCTGCAAAGGTGTAGGTAGCTACTCTGCCTGATGTGGACAGGGTGCTCATTCCCCTGTAGGGTGATTGTGTGTTACACACATCCAAGGTGTCAATAAGGCCAGTCCAGGTCACTCACCAGATGGAGGTTGTTTGTGTGTGTGTGTGTGTGTGTGTGTGTGTGTGTGTGTGTGTGTGTGTGTGTGTGTGTGTGTGTGTGTGTGTGTGTGTGTGCATGTGAGTGCATGTGTGTCTGTGTGTGTGTTTGTGTGTGTGTGTGTGTGTGTGTGTGTGTGTGTGTGTGTGTGTGTGTGTGTGTCAGCAAAATTATAGTGCAGGTATTAATTTACATATGTTGTCTTCCCCTCACAGGTGAACATGGGGGTTGGTGTCTCTTCCCCTCACAACCTGATGTCAGTGTATTTGCAGATTCTGATGATGATGTTGGCCATAGTGAGGCACAGGTGGTGTTGTTGGGGGTTGATTCTGTGCCACTGGTTGGTATCCCACTTTCACCCACAATGTCCCTGCACACAGTCAGCATGTCCACACATACCCAGTCTTCAGCAGCCACAGATAATGGACATTTGGAGGGTGGTGGCATGAAACAGGCAAGTGTGGTGACTACGGCAAATGTGAATGTAGACACTAGCCATAGCCAGAGAGCATATGAAGTCCCACACAGGTGGATGGACAGGGGTGCTCAAAAAAGGACTGCTGCCCATCAAGCCCTTTTGCAAGTGTCACAGCAGGTGTCACCAGACACATGTTTCAGTCTGTCATGGAGGCTCTGGCACATTCTAAACACAACACCGGCCAAATGCTCAGGGTCATGAATGCAACACTTCCTGCCATGCATGATGACCTCCACTCTGTTTAGCTGAGTGCAAATAGAAGCTGCAGAACTCCAATGTGCTTACACCAAGCATGACACACACAGCCTTTTCATGTCAGCTGCTTCTTCTTCTGCATACACCACTGCATTATAGCTCCTACACAGTTAGGTACCCACAGACAAGTTCTTCCATTTTGCTATTCAATAAATTTATCTCATTTACATTCCCCTACTGGTTTATACCCTAGTTACACCACTACACCGGAGCCTATGTCCTTAGCAACCATTGTTACCTGACATTGCTATGAGCCTGCATGCTGCCCACTATAATGGCAAAATTACTGTTTCACATTTTATTGTCTTTTTACTAATATTTTTTTTATTTTCTGCACGGTTGCATTTGCGCACCACTGTGCTCTGCTTAAACGTCTAAAATTGGACAAAAAAAAACTTTTGATTTTTGCAATTTTGCAACACTTTGGCATGCCAATGGCCATCGTTTTGGCCATTGGCATGCCTAATGAACATAATACATGCTTTACTTTGAGCTGTCATGCCCCCATTTTTATTTCTGCAGAAATGTACATGGTTACTAACCGCATACATTTCTGCTGCAGACACATCTCCAACATGGATGCCTGTCTGCTTCCTGGATCGCAAATTTACCTCATTTGCATGGCTTTTACCAGCAAATTAAGTGATTTGCATTATTCCACTGTGTCCATGCCTGAATAGTGCTGGGAGGCTTGTGCATACTCCAAGACTTGTTTACTGGATCACACAGGGTCTGAACTCCATGTTCGAGCTGTGGCACTATGCTTACACAGAGATTAGCTCTGTGTAAGTTTTATTGAATTACCTTCAATGATTACCACACCGCAGAGACCAGGAAATATGTAGGATACTGCCATTTCAGAGTTACTAAATTACTCCACTAGTTACTAAATATCCTCCACTTTCACATTTAATTTTTTTTTTGACATTACAAGCATTGCAATTAGTGCTCTTGGAATTTCAATGCACATTCACTAAATTATAGCATGGTCTACTCTACTCAATACTCTACTCCACTCCAGTATACTATACTGCACTATACTATACTATACTATACTATACTATACTATACTATACTATACTATACTATACTATATTATGCTATGCCACACTATGCTATATTAAAATCAAAATATTATATAGTTTAGCAAAAATACAAGGTTTGGGTTAATGAGATAAGTTAATAACTTGTGATGTTTGGTTACAATTGGTTGCTGTAGCGCAAAAGGAACAATGCTGTTGTTTTCTTAATCTTTCAACCAGCAGATTTGTTTTATAAAAAATATTTCCCAAGCTGAATGTATGGATTTCTAAGATATATTCAATTGCAAATGAAGTGGCAGTAATTGTAACCACAGTTCATTTCAAGAAACTACAGGCATCTGTATACTCCTGTGTGTACTGGTTATTTAAAAGATACAGACTACATCCTCATTTTGAATTTTCTCTACTGATAAAAAAAAACAATGTAGCCAATACAGATCATCCTGAATAATTTATGAAATAGCATTTTTAATGAGTCATTTAATGTTATTTATCTTATAAGGGGTATGAATTAAGGGCAAATGGTATGTCAACAATTTATAAACATAGACGCTTATAAAATAATGATGCACTTTCAATATATTTCATTCTTGTGGGTCATGCTCACACCTAGAAACAAATAGGAATTCAGAATATTTTCTTAGAGAGAGAGGGAGATAAACCCCTTACTGTGACCTAAGCAACCTGGATTCAGTTAGCTTCAGTGTTTGATAATGCTAGCATGGAGGATAGGTACACCTATCCTGGAGAAACCATGCTGGGTAGAGTACTCACCAAGTTCTCAAGGAGGCTGAAAAGCATAATGAGACAGACCAAGTGGCTGAACTGAGAAAGGGCTTGGAGTTTGGCCATTATAAATAGTGTAGGACAAGAGTATCTCCAACCTCTCTTCAGTGCCTACCCAGCTGATTCACATATGTCTGCATGCTAGGAAGGGTGATAAGGATATAGGTTCATAGGTTCATAGGTTGGTACTAGGCTATCAGCCCTAGGGCCTATACAAGCCTAGCCATAACAATTCCCTGGCTATTTTTTCCCACACTATTTACTTCCCTGGACCCCTGTCTAGCAGGGCGACTGACGTGATCCCCGGGGTGAATGTCCTTTCTCCCATCCAATCGTCAAAGTTCCTTTTGAAGAGGACCAAAGAGACACTCTGCTTGACATCTATGGGCAGTCTATTCCAGAGTCTGGGGAGTCTCTGGGTCAGGAACCTATCCCTCCAGCATATTTTGTTTATTGTGATGACAAGGTTTAGATCCCTGGAGCGTGTGGCTCTGAGGGATTGGGATTTCTTTAAGTGTAGCATGTCCAACAGCTCTAGGTTTGACATGACCTTGTATGTTAAGCAGAGATCGCCTCTGAGTAGACGATATGCGACAGAGTATAGCTGGAGTTTTTTAGGGCGGTCAGTGTAAGGCATCTGCTTTAGGCCTGTGATTTTTTTAGTGAGGTATTTCTGTGGCCTTTCCAGTTGTTGCAGATGTCTTGAGAGGTACATACCAAACAGGGCATTATATTCTATAATGGGTCTAATGAGGGATGAGTACAGTGGGACAATGACCTCCTTTTTTCTGGATGAAAAGCCCTTAGTGATGAGGTGCGCCACATAGAAGGATTTCCTGACTGTTGTGGTGATGTGGTTATCGAAGATGAGAACACTGTCCACCTGTGTCCCTAAGTCTCTTATCACATTTTCAGTGTTTAGTGTACTGCCACCTATGTGGTAATTCACAGGTACATGTTTTTTTTCCCAAAGGGGATAACTATACATTTCTTGGCATTGAGCTTGAGCCCATGGCTCTGGCACCAAGCATCTGTTTCTGTAAGGCCCTTTTGTAGAGTATCCACATCATTTGGGGATTCAATAATGGCTCCCAGTTTGCAGTCATCTGTGAACTTTGTTATCCAGAGTCCCTTAGTGTTGGCCTGTACTTCAGAAAAGTAGATGCCAAACAAGAGCGGTCCCAGGACTGAACCCTGAGGTACTCCACTTGTCACTTGTCTAGAGCTGGATTTGGAGTTGGCTACTTTTACAGTGTGGGTTCTATCAGTAAGTCAGTTAGCAGCCCATTGGGTGACGTAGGGATTAATGCCCAGCTTAGTAAGTTTATCTATGATTACAGACTGGGGGATGGTGTCAAAGGCCTTGGCAAGGTCTAGATAGGCTGTGTGGACCACCTTACCCTTGTCCATGGCTCTGGAGACTGATTTTAAGAAGTCAATCAGGTTCAGGAGACAAGATCGGCCCTTCATGAACCAAAACTGGGTGGGGTCCAGTGTTCGAATGTTGCCAATGTCTTTGTTTATAAGTTCCATGATAATACGCTCCATGGCCTTGCAGATAAGGCTTGTCAGATTGATGGGATGGTAGTTTCCAGGATCCAAGGTGGATCCCCCTTGTGGAGTGGGATAATTGTAGCTCTGCACCACTCAGTGGGCATGAAACCTGAGGTGAGGCTATGATTAAACATGACACTTAGGTGAGGTGCCAGTTCATATTACAGTTCATGTAGTATGCAGCCCGGGATGTCATCTGGTCCCATGGATGCTGTATTCTTAGCTTTGGAGAGTGCGTTTTTTACCTGTGTGGCCGTTATTACCGGAATTTGGCAATCTTCCTGTATTGAGATGGGCCATTTAGGGGGTGAGAGGGGGGTGAAGTTGGCACCGAATCGATCTGCCAGGATATTGGCAATATCCTTGGGATCAGTATATTTAATGCCATGCTGTTTTAGCTCAGAGCAGATCTGAGCATTGCCATTTAGATTCTTTACATAGTTATAGAATGCCTTGTGGTTGTCTTTGGAATATTTGGCAATTTTATTTTCATAACTAGCTTTGGAGGATTTTATGAGGGATCTCAGTTTCTTACTGAGGAAGGTAAGGAAGCTTTTTGCATCCTGGGATTTTCCTCTTTTCTGCAACAGTTTCTTCCTTTTGTTGTAAAGTTTGTTTATGGCAGGGGAACACCAGATTGGCTTCCTTTTTTTGGATGAGAGCATCTTGGTTCTATTTGGGATAGCACGATTCATGCATGAGTGGATGTGCTCGTACAGTGCCTTAGTGTAGGATTCAGCAGTTGAACTTTCAGTTCCCGTCTGCATGGGTGTCATGAAGTTTGTCACTTCTGACTTGAGTAGCATGAAGTTGGCTTTGGAGAAGTTTTTTATGGAGGTTTCCTTACTGGGGGGGTAGGGGTGGGATGTGGATGTTAAGGGTGATTAGGTTATGGTCAGACCTGACTAATGAGGGGGGGTGACCATAGGTGTGGAGCATCGATTTCACATGTTGGTAATGACCAGGTCTAGGATATTGGAGCCCCTGGTGGGACTATGGATTAGTTGATCCAAGGCATTAGAATTTATGAATTCCAAAAACCGTTGGGCAAAGGTGTTGGTACATGAGTAGTTTTCCCAGTTAATGGCAGAGTAGTTAAAATCACCCAGTATTAGGGTGTTTGGTTCTATCTTAATATTTTCCAGTATGTTTAGAAAGGTGTAGTGAGAATCTTGGGGCATGGTGGGGGATCTGTAGCAAGCTACAATTTGGATTGCAGTCTTATCTAGTATTAGTTGCACCTGGAGAATTTCAGATGCATTGTGTTGGGCAACTAGCCTGGTGGTGTGAATATCCTTGGTGAAGATTGACACTCCTCCACCTTTAGTGTTTCAGTCCTGCTTTGGTGGCCAAAAAGTGTGGTATGAGTTGTAGCTTGGTATTGCAGGGGTGCTCTCTGGAGCCTTGAACCAGGTCTCAGTTACTGCACAGATATCGATGTTCTCCATTTTTAGGAGTGCCTCGAGAGAGTGCATTTTGAGGTTTAGACTTCTAGCATTGAGTAGCATTACCTTCAGATTTTGCATGCTTGTACCTGTTACGGTGGTGGTTTTGTCCTTTGAACTTTGCCTAAAAAGGCACTATAGGGGTGGCAAAGCCTTAGCCAGTAACCTGAATTCCAGGGGTGACAGGTGCAGACCATCTCTGGCAAAGCATCATGGTCTGTCAATCATGTCGTCCTAGGTAGACAGATACTGGATCGCCTTTGAATGACACCAGAAGCTTAGCCAATTGTTGAAGTCAATCATTTTGTCCTTATATTGTGGTATCATTCTGGGCGAAGGCAGGATGCTACTCAGGGCTAGGGTCATACCTGTCTGGGCCACATGATCCGAGAGCTCTTCCATGTCTCTTTTCATGTAGTCCAGGGAGGTACGTCTCAAGTCATTCACTCCAACATGGACAATGACAGAGTCATATTTGTACTTGTTGTGGAGTGACTTGAGTGCATGCGTTATGTGGCAGATCCTGGCACCCGACAGGCAGCTGACTGTAATTTTCTCCTTGTTCAACCTGGTGAGAGGGACATCAGTATGCCAGACAATAGAGTCACCTATGACTAAAGTGTTAGGTACATTGTCTTGCCTTAGGGGCTGTTGCTGGGTGGCATACTGGTGTTGTGAACTATGTGACACTTTGGTTGGTTGTAATTGGTGTTTGTTTGCGTTTCAGCTTCAGAGGTCCTTGTTGCTTGGGCAGGTTACAGTTAAGGGCCTCTGCATATGTGGATTTAGTGTTGGTATATGTGGGTGTTGGTAGTGTGGGTTTAGAAGGGCTATGTGTTGCTTGAGGTGTAGTGTGGGTGTTAACCTTCTCCTCTTGACTGTCTAGCACAATCTTGGGTGGAGAGAGCTTTGCTTCCATTTTGGCTATGTAAGTGCATCTCTCTCAGGTTGTAGTGTTGGTGGTAGGAAGAGAGGGTTGTCTGTGTACATGAGGCTATTGCTGCATTGCGCCAGTATGCTCAGATTCACCAGGTGGACAGAAGAAATCACCGGAAGCTGCTTTTTTTTTTTTTTTTTTTGTAAAGTTACCTTAGCAAGGTACATTGCAATTATAGGCTGTTTAGTGCCTACTATTAATTTCTCCTTATTAAGAAGGAGAGTTGAGTGCTTGTATCAGTTTAAGGCTTCCTAGTGCTTACCTGCAGGTATTAGAGAAAGTGCTAGTCAAAGGGATGCTTAAAGGTAAGACGAAAAAAAAAATGCATACTGCAGTGTGCACTAGAGAAGTTAGACTGCGAAAGTAGGTAACTTAAGTTTTACCTGTTTAAAAAGTTAAGGTTTAGTGGAGAGTTACTACTTTTAAAACAGCAAGATGGGTTGAAAGGGGTGGTCACTTTTGTATTCTGGTACTATGGAATACAGTAGGATGGCCAATAAATTTAAATAGTTGAAGGGGAGAGGGTTTTGATTTAGTGATTACTCACACAAGCCAGTGAAAGTAGAGAGAAAATGAGATATATGGTTCAGATTAACATAAGAGGCAGGCAACTAGAAAGGCAGTGGTATTTAACAAGACAACTGTGACAGGGTAGGAGGGCGGGAAAAAAATTCTGCCTTACTCAGAAGAGAGAGAGGGAGAGAGAGTTGTGGTCTCTTTTGAAGTTTTAATATGCTGTTAAAGCAGAATGCAAGTAAAACACAAGGTAAAGAAAACAAACTACAGTATTTAAAATATACAAAATACAAAAAATAAAAGCAAACTAACCTTTTATTCACAGCAGAGTGTAGCAGAGTCTGGATGATCCTTTCTGGTAAAGGGACATTTGACTGGCTACCAATTACAGGATGATTGCTGGAGCCATGACCTGCACCCTTATGGGATCCCTTCTCTCCAGACATTACAAGAGACCACTTAAGGTCAATGTCTTGAGCGATCCGTGCCCACCTATCAATAGGGTTACACTAGGGATAGCCTGACAACAGCACTGTTTGAATCCAGGATTGTGCAGGAAGTGTGCATTTAATTGGATAAGTGGGCAGGATGTGGAGGGGAATGTTAAAAATAAAATAAAACAAAATAAAATAAATAAATCTTTAGGTAACAGTCATTGAAATGATATGTAAGAAACCTACATTGAGCAAAGAAATGAAAAAAAATCTGATGTATCATTATGATGCATATCTTAGGATTTTGACTCCTGAGAATCAGAAGTCAGTCTCCCATTACACTGAACCCTGCGTCCAGTATGTTAAAGAAAAGTAAGATCCCATTTGAAGCACACTATCAAGGAAGCCTCACTTAAAAACATAAATTTGACTAGTACATAGAATTCAGAGAAATATTCTAGAAATTACTGTACAGGGAGAGGAACTGCAGCTCAAGAGCGATTTATAATACTAAAATGTGTAGCTTGGAAGGTAAAAAGAGGGACATGATGTGAGTTTGCAGAATCTTAGGCAAAAGACTGAGTTCAGAGCTGAACTGAAAGGAAATATGTTAAGGGAAGGAAATGTGACTGTCAAAATGAGAGAAAATATGGTGCAGAGGAAGAGAAATTACTGTAATGAATGAAGAGTCATACATTTGTCCATGTCGAGACAGGAGGAGTGCACTTTGTCAGACACAGCAGGAAATGTAACAGACAGAAGATGCTGACAAAGATGAAGAAATTTGGGATGTTAATGTTTTATTCTCAAGTGAATATACATAGTGATATTGATAATTTCACTCCTCTGATAGTCATTTATACTTAGTCTGTGAAATACTCCATGGATGGTTTACACCGGGTGTCAAAGTGTTAAACGATGCATACTGACAAGAATGGAAGTAAAGGAAATAATGTATTGAGGAAATAGGAAGGAAATTGCAGCATTAAGATTCAAAACACAAATAGTCAACAGGATACATCAAATTTTATCTTAGTGATTGTTGTAAAGCGCTGTGAGTAATTCCGCATATATCACATAACAAGTCTAAATGAAAAAACACTAACACAGTTTGCATATATGCATACTACAACAAGGCATATATTAGGATTTTTATGACATACCCTGCTTCTTTACTGTTAAGAAATTTATTGAGGCTGTACTAATCAGAAAGTACACACAGAATTTTTTTTGTTAAACTGAACTCCAAAATTGCATAGGGAATGAAATCAGTATACATCAGCCAGTTTTGCAAATCTGTTCATCACGTCGAGTGCACTGTGTAAACTACTGCTCATGAATACACTGGTTAGAATCTCATTTATTGTTTGGTGATGGGAAAATACTGCCTCCTGTAGTTTGTAACTGGGAGTGCACGAATAGACATGTATGATTAAGTGAATGACAGCTAAAGCAAACTTCTGTTACCTCCATTACAGTGTTTCTACATTTTTCTATATATTTATTTATGCATTTATGTATCTATTCTTTTAATTATTCATACATTTTCATATAGCTAAGTATTTTCAAACCTATATACATTCAGCAGAACAACACCAGTGATATTCAGTATCCATTTGAATGTTGTGGCTAGTCTGTAGGCGTCTTTTCCCCCCTTTCTTGTTTCATATGTCTCTGTCTGCCTTAACCAATTCAAGACTACTGAAATCATACACTGCTAATTTATTAGGTATTGCGTGCCACTGTCTTATCACTCTCTGGATGTAATAATATTTCCTCGAGTCTGTCTTGAACTGGCTGACATGCAGTTAACTCAAATGTCATGCTATCCACAGTGTATATTTTTTCTTTAATGGCACTTTTCCCACTTGACTCCAGAAATGTAGTGCAAAAATTATATTGTCTCTTTTTTCATTTCTTTTCTGTTGTATACAAATATATATTTTCTTAAGTTTCATGCTTTTCCTCTTGCACCTCCATTCCCTTTACTGTTTGGTTAATGTTAAATGGTGCTCCTTCCATCAGCCAAATGTCCTTCCTCTGTCTGCTTTCATATACTATACACAGTATTCCCGGTGTGACCTAGCTGTACCTTATAAAATGGATGGATGGATGGATGGATGGATGGATGGATGGATGGATGGATGGATGGATAGCATCAGCATCTATGGACTACAACCTGAGGGCTAACTCTCCTTTTGGCCTTCTCTTGCTCTATCAAATTGAATATCATAATTCAAAACAGGCAGGATTATAATCTTCAGTCATTTTGGTCCCCTTTACTGGTCAGACGCAGCCCAGCAGAACTACTGTTAATGCATACTGTCAAAGGGCAAAACCTTATTAAATTCACTGGTTTATAGGTTCGTACTAAGCAAATGGCCTAGGTAACCATATGGACCCTAATCATGTAGTCCAGTGCATTTAGTGGGTGGCTTTGTCACTCGTTTCATTTATTCATTTATGGTCATACTGTTTAACCCAGAAGTAAATTTGTGAGTATCCATCCAAACATCAAGGCAGAACTTGAAAGAGATCATTATGTTAGATTATTTGGCATATAAGGGTAGTTTCTTCTATAGGTAGGGGATCCTTTTATGTGAGAAACCTATCCTTCCAAGAGGTGTGTGTTGTTTACACTGCAATGAAGGGTGAAATATTTTGTTTTTAGTATTACCAGTACCTCTGAGGTAGAGGAGGTCTACTAGAACCACGATAGGCTAGCATATTAATTCAGGAGCTTGATCACATATCTTTTTATATTAAACATCAACTGCCACTTGTCTTTTCATAGTATGAGCTACTACAGGTCACATAGTACCTTATAATAATGTAAAAAGATCAATCAATTCTATCCATCAGCTTTCTGGTTGAAAAGAATGCAACCTTGCACTCAAAAAATGCAATACACTATGCAGAGCAGGCAGGAAGCACAGATGATTAAGGCTTAAAAGTTGCTAACAAGCTACTTCTTGTAGTTTAGGCTTTGATTCTCTCAGCCTCCATTTATTTAATTGTGTGAATCTGAACAAGTCTGATAAACATCCATGTGAATCGATACTCTGTTGCAATTGATAAATAGCAAATAAACACAAAAAAATGTGCACATATAAAGCAGCAGCAAACTCTCAGTTTTTATTAAAGCAGCAGTCCCAGTGTCCCACATCTCACTGAGACTTATGAGGTCAGACTTATGACAAAGAGATATTTTATTGTCTATCTAAGGCAGCAGCCACAAATCCAAGGGCAGTGCTGACATATTAATGCAAGACATTGACTGCGTAATCTGTAAGTGTATAGTGGCACAGTACATTTATACTACGCTTTCTTGCAGTGTGACGTCATAAGGTTCCTAGATGGATGCAGGGGAATGCAGTAAAATATAGCATAGCATAAAAGTATATTTTTATAATGTTCTGTGTATGCAATAAACAAAAATCTGCATTCATATTCTGTCACTTGTTCCTAAAGTTACTGTGGTGATAACTTCCCCATCCCATCACAAACTGGCAAAGTCTGTTGCTTCTGTACTTTTTTTATTCCATGCAAAATACATGTATTCACTTTTCTAGAATTGTCTACAAACTGAGATATTTTATTTATATGTTTGTTTGTTTGTTTGCATGTTTTTTTTTTCTCTTATTATTAACTTACTGTGTAAATTCTTCAATTTCATATCCTTTTCAGTCATGACCTGAGCAACACAAAAAGTTCTACCACAAGAACACAGGGTAGTGAGGGAAAGGAAGGGGAAAAATTGAATACCATCATGGAAAACTATAAAGCAATTAAGACAAGAAGTGTCACTGTTAGAAGACTATAGAAGTGGGAATAGATCGACAAAATTACTAAGAAAGATAGATGTGATAAAAACAATGCACAGTATTAAAACAGACCAGGATCTATCATGCACTATCGCAAATAACAAACTAAAAATTACAGCACATGGGGGAAAATCTTAGAAGATATACAAATAAAGGAAAAGTACAAAATAAGCAATTTATTAAAAACCCAAAAAAGTTTTATAGACAATTTGGAAACAAGGTAAAAGTAATTGAATGACCGCCAAAAAAAGAGGTAATAGATACATTTTTGGGGAAGTATCTATGAAGATCCTGTGGAACATAACAAAGATGCTAAATGGATAGAAGAAGTAAAAGAAAGAATAAGAAGTTTAAAGGTACAGGATATGAAGTGGGGTGAAGTAACAGCCAGAGAGATTGAAACAAAGTTAAGAAAAGCCTTTAATTGGAAAACCCCAGGCCCAGATGCAGTACCTAACTTTTAGTTAAAAGTATTAATATCTTTGCACAAAGATTTAGCCATGACAAAGAACTATTTATATGTGAACTCTGAACAGACACCAACCTGGCCAACAAGAGGCAAAACAATGTTCCTACTTAAGAGTGAACCTGCAAGCTACCCAAAAAATGATAGAGCAATAACTAGCCTTCTGACTACATGTACATGGGGATTGATGCTTTTCAGAGTTTATAGTCATTTAGAAGAAAACTCAATTATGGCAGGAGAAGAAAAGGCAATAAAAGAAAGTCATATGGACCAAAGGATCATTTGTTGTTAAAGAAAGTGATAGTGGAGAACTGTAAAAAGGGAAAGAATGTAAGTATGGCATGGATTGACTATAAAAAAGCATTTGATAGTATACCATATTCATGGATAAAAGAGTGCTTAAAAATGTATAAGATAGACCCTACACTGACTACATTGCAGTGACCATGAAACAGTGGCAGACCACCTAGCAATTAAGCCATGATGAAGGACAGATTATTATCTCAGGGATAAACATTGAAAGGGGGATATCCCAGGGTGACCCTCTGTCACCATTGCAATTCTGCTTTGCCATTACCCCATTAAGCCATTTGCTTAACAGCTTAGGCCATGGCTACAATTTGGCTCTTAGAAAACACCAAAGTGTAAAGTCTTCTCATCTTCTCTTTGTCGATGATTTAAAGCTGTATAGCTCATCAGATAAGGAACTGAAAGCACAGCTGCAGGTTGTGAAAACTTTTTCAGATGATATAAGAATGTCATAATCATTTGTTCTTGATAAGCGTGCAAAAGCAACCTTTAAAGCAGAAAAACTGCAGCAGCAGGAAAACATCAGTTTAGGACAAGAATGTGATATAAAAGAAAATGAGCAAGAGGGAGTGTATAAATATTTGGGAATTGATGAAGGATCAACATTAAAACATGAACAAATGCAAATAGAACTTAATAAGGAATACTTTAGAAGACTTAAATTAATTCTGAAAACAGCATTGACAACTAGGAACAAAATCCAAGCTATAAAACAATTTGCTCTTCCTGTCCATACTTACGGTTTTGGAGTGATTGACTGGCCCCAAAATGTGCTGGATAGATTAGATAGGAAAACAAGAAGGATGCTTCATGCTCACCAAATGATCTATAAAAATCAGTGCATACCAAGATTATATATTCCCCATTCCGGACAGATGGACCTTCTTGAAATCAATTACATGTATAGATCTGCAATTTGTGACTCCACACATATCTGCTGACCTCACAAGACCCAAATGTAGTGAAAGTTTTGAAACATGAGGAGAA
This sequence comes from Protopterus annectens, assembly GCF_019279795.1. Classification (NCBI taxonomy): domain Eukaryota; kingdom Metazoa; phylum Chordata; order Ceratodontiformes; family Protopteridae; genus Protopterus; species Protopterus annectens. Next base: position 598,717,557 of record NC_056732.1, read on the forward strand.
TACATCGAAGATGACTTCTCTGCTTAATTTAGCAGAAGCATATCGACGTCAAGCAGGAATGTAGATCAAACCAGAAGTAGATAAAAATCAGGCAACAACTGAATGCGCCAAAAACAAAAGAAAAAATATAAGGTGAAGGACCAGCTGAGAAGTCAATAAGTATAGAAAAAGCATAAATATTGTTGCAAGTACAGAAATGTCTGGTAGAACCTCATGTTAATCAGGAAAGAATGCAGGAATGGTTAAAGAGATGCAAATTTAAACCAAGAGATGAAAGGTTAATATTGGCAGCTCAAGACAGTGGGCTATGTACATGCTGGTTTACAAAGTCCATTGAACATGTGGGAGAAACAGACAAATGTAGGTTTTGTAAAACCAAACTGGAAACAGTCGCACACCCTGTTGCTGGTTGTGACACACTAATGGCAGAAGGACTGTATACTGAAAGGCATAATAATGTGTCGAGACTGTTGCACTGGGGATTGTGCAAACATTATGTATTGAAGTGGCTGAAAAACACTGGAAACACGAGCCACAAAGCATCATGGAAAATTATGAAGTTTGTATCACATGGGATAATGCATTACCAACAGTTCAAAACATAGATGCTAGAAAAACGGACATAGTAGTCCAAGAAAAGAAGACAAAAGTAGCATTGATCATTGAAATCACTACACCCACTGACTACAGTGTCTTGTGTACAGAGAGACACAAAGTCATAAAATATCAGGATCTGCAGGCAGAAATGAGAGCAGTGTGGAAGAAAGATAGCCAGACAGTTCCAATAGTAGTAGGAGCAAAGTGTCTTATAAAAAGGAATCTACAATTGTATTTAGATATGTTACCAATCCATGTAACCCCATATGAATTGCAGAAGGCTTCATTACCGGGCACATTGTGGGTGTTGTAAGGAGCACTTTTGGCCAACATCAAAGATTGAAACAATACAAATTTCATGAACTTTAATCATACTTTGACTTAGAAATGGGTTCCATTCCTGTCATGGTATTAGAAACCCAAAATACTTAGAGAAATTAAAAAAAGGAGGGAAGCAATGGTAAAATAAATAAGGAGTGTCTGGTGTTTGATATAAAATGCATTTACCAATGATTTTCTTTCAGGTCGTTTGTGGGATTTGTAACTAGTAACCATGGCACGACAACTTATTTTGTTCTGAGGTCTCTACATGTTTTATCATTTGAAAATAATTGTTTGGTGTTGCTTTTTAAGTAAAGTTAAATCTAGAGAAAGGCAAAAACATTCTAAGAATGCTTCTCAAACTTCATCAGTCTGAAATCTGTTATAGAAAAAAAATTAGGGCTATGTTTAATGTGGCAGATGTAGACTTGAAAACATTTTTATACAGAACGCTACATCTATTAATTAATTCATTGAAACCATAACCTGTCAAAAGGGTATATAGTACATAGTCGAACAAGCAGAATGTCGACTAACTTTTAATCGGCACATATGTGTCTAAGCTGCATGTCATTGAATGGCCAAATCATCGATTTCTTTCCAAAGGAAAGAAATGAATAGGCCAACCACGCATACCACATTAAAACAAACACTATGGGAGGCTGTGAACCCCCCCCCCAACTAAATATACTAACTCTGAGATCCCACTACAGTCGGGAAAGGGGCAGATTTAAAAGAACGGCCAACCGATTTCTTTCCCTCGGAAAGATATCGAAGATTTGGCCGTTTGCTGAAATGTAGCTTCGACACATAAGTGTCGATGAAAGGTTAGTCGACATTCTGCTTGTTCGACTATGTAATATAGACCCTGTCAAAATATAACCTATTCATCAGTGCTGATGCATCTCTTGAGGGTTAGCATGTTTATTTAAGAAGGAAGAAGAGTGTTGCATCTCAGTGTACTGAAATTGATATGAGACATCATGTTTATGAATTCAAACCAGGAGCACAAAAATACAGTTTTGGCTTGGCTGTGAAAATTACCTGATCTGAAGAAGTGGTTGTGTTGTACTTTAGAAAAGGTTGAAGCCAAAGTAATGAAATGGGACATCTTACAATGATTTCAATATATTAAGATAAAAACTAGTCATAAATTCCCATAAAACATGCATTAATGTAAGCATTTTTGTGTGCCCATGTGAGAGGCTTGGGTGTACTGCTGGTGCTCGCATGCTAGTAAGTCACAACACACCTGCTTGCTGTCACTTGTTGAAAAAGAAAAGACTTGAATTCCATGTGCCCAGTCTCGCATTCCTGCATAGACCTCTCAACATCTGTTTCTATATACTACATATCTGCCGGAACCCAAAACTCAAACACCCTTCCCTAAACCTACATAGCTGCATAAACCTAAAACTCCAACCCCCTTCACTAAACTTAAATTCTCTTCTTACTCCCTAAACCTAAACACTTCCTTCCCACTCCCTAATCCTAAACTGTAATCTCACTCAGACTGACTGCCCTGCAGTCTCAGACTATCCAATAGCCCTTTTTAATAAGTTTATGTAGTGAAATTAATCTGCAAAAGAACATATACAAAATAAAGTACACTTTTCTTTACCCAAATACAGTTAATAACACATTGACAATCACATAAGCATGAATTATCAATTAACTTCCCTCTTTTTTCCAGTAATGCTATACAGCTTTCAGGGCTAAGATAGTTTACTTGCTCATTTTAAGCCATTCCAGGCTTCCTTTGATCTCTTCCATAATGCATTGATAACCTTGATTTACATCTTCAGCATTAAGTAAATGAAAGGAGGATAACTACAAATTTGCATATATTCAAAAGCCAGCATAACCTTAAATCATCTCGTTATGCATAATATTTTCTACAGAACGATTAAAGCCCATACAGAGCTATTTGACACTTAACCAGTACTCCCCATCTTATCCATTCCATTCTTCCTATCCAACCCAACATATTTTGCCAAATCCCTAATGTATTTGTCATCTGGAGCAGTCGAGACCTGATCCTTAGCACACAGGTAAGCTTTTTTATAAAAATAATACTGCCCTAGGACAACACAGGCTGTTTCTCTACTTTATCACCTCCCCCAAGCTGCCATCACTTTATTATAACTCCTCATTTCAACATCAGACTCTAAGCTTCTTATGTGCTACTAATATTTCTCCCTATCCATTTCATACTGTGAAAACATATACTGAGAGTCAGTATTTATCATAAAAATCATTCTAGTGTTGTTGGTACCCCCATTCCAAAACTCTTTCTTTTGTTTCTAATTTTGCAGTTTATGCAAATTTTCTTTTCCATCTTTATCATATCTCTACTTTTCATTTTTTTGATTTATTTACTAGGGGTTTTCATTTTGTACGTTTGCGTTCTTCCAATATAGTAAATGCACTTGTTGATTTGAAAATGTTTGTTAGGCAATTGAATCTTGCATTGTATTTTAAGGGTCAGCCCTATATACAAATGGGGCTCTCGCGATCTAGTATGTTTAACCCCCCTACACACCCTTCTCTTAAGGTGTTTGAGGAACTTGTCGAGAAAGACATTAGGAAATTGAATTCTCTGAAATTAGACTCCTCACCTATTAACTGGAGTTTAAAATTAATTATCTCAAGGACGAAGGCTGTAGGGTGATGAAACCCGATAAAGGAGGTGGAGTAGTTTTGATGTATATTACTGACTACGACACCTACCTTCACAATATGTTACAGGATACAGAGCAATATGAGTTAATCTCTAGGAATGAGATAAACCTAGCCTAATCTAAGATTAACTTTTTATTGTCTGGCCACTTGTTACAAGGAGTTATTAACGAAAGATTGTTTAACTATTTGCATGTTAACAAACCCAAAATCCCAGTTATTTTTGGGATTCCTAAAACGCATAAGGGTTTAAATCCACTTAAGTTTAGGCCAATTGTTTCTGGAGCAGGCAGCATTACAGAACCTTTGGGCAAGTTTATTGATTACATTACTAAGAAATTTGCTTCTTCCCTACAATATGTGTGCAAGGACTCTTGGGATTTCCTTAAAGGGATTGAAAGTAGTCTATTCAAACCGGATTTATTGATGATTACTATTGATATAGTGGAACATTTTCCTAGCATTCCATATTCCACAGGTTTGGAATGGTTTAATGACACCCTGGTTGTTGAATCTGGCCTTGGCCATAGAATTACTAGTTTGTTGGTTGATTTTATGGAGATTATACTTGAGAATAATTTTATTTATTTTAATGGAGAGTTTTATAGACAGAAGAAAGGAGTAGCAACGGGTGCCTCCTGTGCCTCCCTTTATGCAAATGTAGTGTTACACTATTGGGAGCACAAGTTTATATTTTCAACTCCTTGGGTTCAACACATAACCCACTACAGGAGGTACTTTGACGATATTTGTTTGTTGTGGGATGGGACATTAAATGATTTTTTGGATTTTATGAGTTACATTAATTCCATCACCCACTTTTTGTCCTTTACCCACAATGTTAGTCGTGACAAATTAAACTATCTTGATGTAACCCTTTCTAAAGATTGCAACAACAAAACTTTCCAGTCTAAACTCTACAGGAAAACCACTTTCTCAAACTCATATTTACATTTTGATAGCGGACATCCTTTCCATCAAAAGAAAGGCATTGTCAAAGGCCAATTTATTCAGGCATCCAGGATGTCTAGTACGTATGAATATTTTTTGGAAGAAGTTCAAACTTTAAAAACTCTTTTTTCTGAAAGAGGCTATCCTACCTCACTTATTAATAGCTTGGCTCAAGAAGTTATTGAAAATAGGGAACACAAATATTTTCCATTGTTAGGAAGTGGTTCAACATTGATTGAACAAGGGAACAAAACTGATCAGTTTGAACCCCACAGTAATTTTATCTACACCTTTTCCAGTGATTTTCAACATGTTGAGGAAGCAGTCTCTAGGTACTGGCCAGTTTTGACTTTAAATGATGAATTAAAAAATTTGGTCCAAGAACGTCCTAGATTTGTTAGGAAAAGGGACGTTAATTTAAAGCAATTATTTGAGAGAAAGCAACCCGTAGGGTTGCCATTGGAAAAGGGTAGATTGGGTACTTACAAATGTGGGGCTTGCAAGCAGTGTACTGCTATTATTAATGACAGTACTTTATATATTCCATCTAGGAAGTTTTTGTTCAAAGCCGATCGATATTCTAGTTGTGGGACAAAAGGTGTGATTTATCTAGGTCTTTGCACACATTGTTTTAGTTTTTATGTAGGGAAAACTGAAAGGCCTTTAAGAAGGAGAATTTATGAATATTTATATGATGTCTCTAGAAAGAAAGAAACAAGTGCCTTTTATAAGCATTTTAATCTTTGCCCCAAAATGCAGCTTAAATTTATTGTTTTGGAGCAAGTTATACCAGACGCCAGAGGAGGGGACTGGGAGACCAGGTTGGAGTTTAGAGAACTCTTATGGCAGCTTAGGTTGGATGCTGCAAAGTCCCCTGGCCTCAATGAGAATATTAATATCAGCAGCGTGCTTAGACTGAGAATGGCCCGATTATAAGATTCTAATGCAAATTTATTTTATAAATTAATTTATTAGAGTTGATATTTTTTGTAAACTCATTTGTTCATTTTTTATTTATTGAACTAACGTAAGTTTGGATAGTATGAATTGAATTTTAATTTATATGTATTTGTTTAATTGTTTTTGAAATTGCACATTAGAATATACATATATACATTTCATTAGTTTGATAGGTATTTGAAACAAATTGAGTTGTAGTAATATAATTGTATTTTTAACAACAGTTTAATAATTATTAATTAGTTAATTAGTACATCACGTGACTTGATTTTACTTATTTAATGATGGAATTGTACCTTGTTTTTTATCTTGAGAAAGCTCGGTATTGACCGAGCAAAAGCACTTGACATATTCTGCTTTGTGTTTCGTCAATGAAGACTTTTATCATTTGTTGGTCCTAGTTTCCTCGCTGGTGGACGTTTTTTACTTCTATATCTCTACTCAGCCCCTTATATTGCCATCTCTTCCCATTAGCATGATGACCAGATTGAAGGATCCAAGTGTTTAGTGCATAGTCTACAAGTATCAATCCTTTCGTTCTATTTGAATTTTCTAGAACAAGACTCCCATTCACTGCAGAATATGTTGTGTATTTTGTGTATTCATGAAGTATTACAATACAATAGTACAAACCAGGGTACCATCAAAGGGAAGGACCAATGTAAATTCCATATGAGGGTATACAGAGAGAAATGCGTTATGTTATAATTTCTACCATATCTACGTGCACCCTCAATTGCATTTAATATTTTGTTGTCTAAAACCTAAGCACTGAGCAAGATGGAACATCAGTCTGCAAGTTTCACCTCTGTTGCCAGTTTTTTAGCACAACGCCTCCTAAGATAGAAAGCTAACTGACTGATAACTGCCTTATGCTCACAGATAATAACTCATTCTCAGCATTAATAACTCAATTTGCGAGAGTTATCAATATTGAATTAATCTGGAGAATTGCTTCTCTCCTAAAAACTTGCATTGCAAGCTTTATAAAACTCCACCAAAATCCTTAACTAATCACAGCAAAATGTTACAAGAAAAACCCTGTCTGCATATTTGGCATCCTACAGACTGCTAACAGGTGACCCATTTCTAGCATACAAGGCACCCTCTGACTCATTACTGATAGATTTACTGCACTTCAGAAAGCCAAATGGTATCAGAAATACTTGGTCTGAGGATCTTAACTTCTTTTGTACCATCAACTGAATGGTTTGCAGGAACGGGTATATCTCGCAGAGGATACTGCTGCTGTGGAGCAGACTCCCAATCCACATAAAACAAAGTTCATCCCTGTCCACATTCAAGTGCACCTTAGATCTATAGATGGAAAACAGAAAAATGTAACAGAGGACTGACCCTTGTACTACTAATGGACAGAGGCAGCTCCTAAATGCTTTTTCCCATGCATGGTATAATCCCAGTTTTTCTCTTTAGGGGTAATATATAATTATCGACCATGGCATAAGTAAGGCCAATCTATAACCAAATAGGATCATTTATTTTGTGCACAAAAAGGGAAATTGGCTAGGCTTAAAATGGCCTGCAAGGGCAGCTAGCCTAGTACTTACCTATGAACCTTACATTGTAAAAAATAACTCCAAAAACCTCTTTGGAAATTAAGTTTCAGCAAACATTAGGCTACTCATCCATCTCATGCATGCCTACCATAAAGACACACCGTGAGCAAAATCACTCCACTCAAGATTTAACACTCTGAACCAGAGTGACTGAATTTTTTCAGTGATAGTTGACTCTTTTGTCAGACACACCAACTTATCACTCACAAAAATGTAAGTTATCTTTCAGACAGCAGGGTTTTTGAACTTAAAGGAGCCCTCTGGATACTAATTCCAGAAAATATGACTATTATATGGTAGTGGTACATGCAAGAGCTTATTTACTTTGTGTTTCATAATCTAGCTTTGAAAATAATTGCAAATTTTACTTATGTGTACCGACTTGACCATTGTCTCAATAATGTAAGATCAACCAGAGGACTCATACGATAATGTTTTATGGACAGAGAGAAGTTAGAAGTTTTACCTTATAAATATTTAAGACAGAAAACCTAGGAGTTAGCACAGGCATGCTTTAAGTTACAAAGTCAGACCATTTTAACTCCAGTGGACTGTGGATGACACAGCTTCTTTCCCAGACTTAATTTTTCTTAGCGCTGTTCTTACTTCTTACAGGGAGGATTCTTCTTTCTCTTTCTCTTTCATTGTAGGCGTTGTATGGGGAAGTACAGCTTCTGTGGGGTTTTCTTCATTCAGAAGAAGGTGGAAGTACTCCTTCAGTCTGCCTTTAATGTCTTATAGGCTGACAAACAGGTAGTTGCCCTGCAACCTGATAGAGTTTCTTTGTGGCTTCTGCTGAGTTACTTTCCAGATGCAGATTTCTCTGACATCTTCTTTATTGGTATTGGGACAGTTCTCATAGCTGCTTTGTTAGCCAATCAGTTTTCCTTCTTGGCCTGGTCAGTCTTTTTATCTCCCACTTCTTGCTTCAGTCCTTCTTTCTTTTCAAAACTTTCTGGACTTCTGCATTCCTTCTCCAGCTTTTGTTATTTACCTTATTTCCACGTGTGACTCAGATGTAGATCAGTTCAAGCTGTTTTGTGACACTGTCATTCTGTTTTTTTGCTTCACATATTTCCTGTTTTTCCTGAGGTGCTAGAGCCCAGGGTGTTTCCTTCAACTCTTGTGGTTTCACTCCAGTCAACTTCCAGTTCTTCAGCCTAGTCTCTGTTGGCTTTTAAGGCTTTTCTAACCCCTGCTTGCAACTGATCATGGCCACCAGTGGTTTATGCTGTTGGCTAACTGTTTTGTTGGGGGTGATGTGATCTCTGATTCTACCCCAACTAACTTCCTTACTAGGGAAGAGGTCTACCTGAGTTGCAAGTTGATCACTTTTATTTGTAATCTTCTGTCTGTCTTGGTGAACCATGAGTCACCCACCATCAAGCCATTTGCCAGATAGAAGTCTAAAAAGGCCTCTTGTTATTCTTGTTGTCTCACCCGGGTCTATATTAGAAACGTGAAAGCTGACTTTCGCAAATACGTTTTCATCGACACATAAATGTCAATGTATGAAAAGAGCGAACAACATAAATAGCGAAAGTGAGAATGCCGACCGTATTTCCTCGGCCAGCAGGGTGATCATGGGGATGAGGAAATAAATCCTTTTCCTCACTGTAGTACAGTCTTGGAGTTGGTATATTTAAGTAGAGGAGGTGTGGGGCCCCCCTGCAAAATAGGTTTGTTCACTTAGGTTTACCTTACCTGTATGGTGCTGTTGCTTCCGGTACCACGTTCGGCGTTCTCACTTTCGCTATTGTGTTGTTTGCTCTTTTCGCACATGAACATTTATGAGTCGATGAAAACATATTTGTGAAAGTTAGCTTTTGCATTTCTAATATAGACCCGTCTCACCCCACTCCTGCATTTCTCATATCCTACTTTCTCTCTCTTTGTTTCTCTTCTCCAGTTTAATTTCTCCAGTTCTTTAGGGTTTCTAAAACCATGACTGGAATGGACCCTATTCCTAAGTCAGGGTATGATTAAAGATCATGAAATGAATATTGTTTTGTTTCAGTCTTTGATGTTAGCCAACAGTGTTATTTGCAGCACCTGCAATGTACCCAGAATTAACTCCTTCTGCAATTCATACAGAGGTACATGTATCGGCAGCATATCTAAATAGAGCTGTAAATAATTTTTATTAGACTGGTTGCTCCTACTACTATTGGACTTTGTAAATCAACTTGTATATATCCACTATCCTAGGGTGCCATTCTTAACCTTTCATCTTTTCGTTTTAACTCAGCTTTCCTTAACCATTCCTGTATCACATCCTGATCAACATAAGGCTATTCTAGGATTTCTCTGTACTTGCCAACATATTTATGCCTTTTCACATTACTTTCCTTCTCACCTGGCCCTTCTGCTTATATTCTTCTTTCTGTTTTTTAGCACATTCAGTTGCTGTCTGATGTTTGTCTACTTCCTGTTTGGTTCCCATTCCAACTTGACACCAGAATGCCCCTACTGAAATACGTAGAGAGATAATCTCCTTATGTTTTAAAACATTCATTATGTTTGGATCTAATGAGGTCCCATGACTGCAGATCTATACATGTAATTAGTTTTGAGTAGGCCCATATCTCTTTCAGAGTGAGAAATAAATAATCTTGGCATATATTGATTTTTATAAATCATTTGATAAGCATGAAGCATTTCACTTCTTTTCATGTCAAAATAATCCTATACCTTTTGGGGGCCAGTCAATCCCCCCAAAACTGTATGAATCCTCACAATATGTACAGTCAGAAGTCTCATTATCAACATCCACTTATGTTGTCCAGCTTTATCTGGTAGGTTCTTCAACTGCTGCTTGAATGCTCTTCTTCCTTGCCATCATCACCATGGCTATAGAGCTGGGGCATATGTTGAGATTATGAACACTGCCCTCCGGAATCCTATTTTCACTAATTCTGATGACATCCCTCATTGCTTTCAAAAGACTCTCCATCACCACAGCTTCAACTTCATTTCTAGGTCATTGCAGGTCTGTGAAACCCAGAATATTAGACTCTGGATCCCATGTGGTTTTTCTGCACTGACCTTCCACCTTGTTTCCTGGATGCAGGATGTCAGTCTCATCCTTACAGTCATGTCATCCATTTCTAAGCTGCATACTATAGGTGACTTATAGTCAGTGCTATTCTTACTTCATTTTTGTTAGGTGTATTGGTTTTATGTCCAGTTTTCACTCAACATAGCTTTGTCAGGTAAACTAGGCTAGACATCTGGACACTGGCTGACAGATTATTGAACCAGGCCTGCTGCTAGGCTTTATGATGGGCACACACTAGACAAAGGGCCAAAGCACACATAGATTCCTCCTGCTGTTAGCATGTGTTTTCTAGAGTATGGTATAGTAGGTCGAGTCCTCAACTCATTTACGTCCAATAAATACCCATGCCATAATCAAAGTGAGTGGCTGGCTGATGGTGTGCAGTTCTCCTATCTATAGGAAACAGTGCACCACAACTGATTTCTAAATTGTCTGATCCACTTCCCCTGCAAGGTACTGCGGCCAATGACTCAGTTCAATGTTTAGGTGCACTCTGTTACATACCTCCTTAGTTCAACATTCAGTTGGAAACATACAGTATGCTTTTGGGTGCAAACCCACATAAATATAGGAGCATCATGCAAATTCCACAGATGCAGTGGACAGAGGGTAGAATTAAACCCAGCACCTTCTGCTTGGAAGACAAAGACTTTAGCCATTATGCCAAAAATTGCCTATAGAAAGAAATGATGTAGTATTTAAACACTAAATAGTCTTAAGCTAATACATTATCACATCCTGATTTTTCTCCCTGAATTACAATTCTAGATGCTTTACTGCCATTTAGGTCTATATCTCTCTATAATTGTTTTGCAATGCATATACCACCTCAGTCCAGTCATTTATGTACACTCACAATTGTTTTTTGTCATAAATGCAGAAGAATTTGATACACTGTACCAGCAGATGTTTGTCCTGCTAGTGGTTTTGCTAAGACTAGTGCCAAGGAGAATTGCAGTATACAGATTTGTTTCAAGCTCACCAATTTATAATCACAGTGAAATGAAAAGAGGAAACTCATTTCTATAACAATAATTTTCTTTCCATTTTAAGATACGTGAAAATATTTAATATTTTCTAAAATATAACCATCATGGAACTAATTATAT
>NC_056732.1:598731308-598773808 GCF_019279795.1 Protopterus annectens
TCTACAGGGGCAGGGTTATCACCAGAGATGGATCAAGCACTAGGTGACCTAGGCAGTTGCCTAGGGCCCAATGGCTGGGGGAGTCCCTCTAGCCAGAGGGCTGCCACATTTACTTTTTAATTAAACAATTAAAAAATTGAAAACATTTCTTTTTTAACATTGGTGTCTTCTTCTTTTTTAAGAAGATGCATGTACAATGCTTGACAAACAAACAGAATTTCAACTTTCTTGTTGCTGCTGTGAGAGCGAAAAGCAAGTAAGCCATTTCATTGGTAAGTTAAGCATGTGTGTATTTTTGGTGCATTTTCATGGAAGTTGCATGACCTGTGATGGCTTAGTGGTTAAGGTCTTTGCCTCCCATGCACAAGGTACAAGATTTGATCCGACCAATGCAAGTTTGGAGTTTGCATGTTCTCCCTGTGTCTCTGTGGGGTTTCTCCCATGTCCATAAAGCATGCTGAGTGTTTCCATCTCAGACTCACTAATGAATGGAGCTGTAGGCAGCAGCACAGACTGTACATGGTGTCCTATATGGGGAATAGTTGTACAGAACAACCGCTTTGGGCATCTACTGTGGTGTGGTGTGCAGTATCCTCAAGATAGAAGAACACGTGTCACAGTCTGTGTGCCATGGCAGGGCTAGCCACTTGATGGTGTAAAATATGGCTCTAGGTCATTTGGTCATGTTGACTAATGTTGCCAAAAATAGGCATGGGTAGTTACTGGTGATAAGTGGGTTGAGGACCCGGCCTACTCTGACCCACACCAGGGACACTTGCTAATGGTGGAAAGGGTATATGTGTGCCCGCCATAAAGCCCAGCAACCTTAGGTCAGTAAGCAACTGGCTGGCCAGTGTCTAGTTGCCCAGCCTGGGTTACCTGGGATAGCTCTGTTGAGCGAAAGCTGGACGTAAAACTCACCAACCTGCCAAACATGAACTGAGAATTGCTACTCTTAATGTAGGTTCACTGACATGATGCAGTTTGGAAGTGGATGACATGATGATACAAAGGAGGTTGGACATCCTATGTATCCAACAGATGAGATGGAAGGGCAGTGCAGCAAAGCCACTTGGCTTGGGATCCAGAGTCTACTACTCAGGTGGAGGGCAGGCTAGAAATGGTGTAAGAATTGTGGTGAGAGAGAGGCTTCAGAAGGCAGTAAGGGATATCATCAGAATTAATGACAAACTCATGGCAGTCAGACTCTAGTATAATGATAGGGCAGTATTCATAATCTCATCCTATGCCCCACAGCAGGGTTGTGATAGTGAGGAAAAGAGTGCATTCAAACAGCAGTTGCAGGACCTACTGAATGCACATATCAGGACAGACAGAACAGGATATGAGGACTGCAGGGCCCACATGGTTGGAGCAACAGGAATAAAGAAGGGGAAGCCATTCTAGACTTCTGTCTGGCAAATGGCTTGATAGCAGCCAACACATGGTTCAGAAAGAGGGACAGTCACAAGATCACATAAAAGAGTAGTCAACATGCAACTCAGGTAGACTTCCTCCTAGTAAGGAAAAGTGACCAGGGTAGAATCCATGATTGCAAAGTCATCCCCAGTGAAACAGTCGGCCCACAGCATAAATCACTAGTTGCCACAATCAGCTGCAAGCAGTCGTCAGACAAGGCTCTAAGGTCAACAGAGACCAGGCTGAAGACCTGGAAGTTGACTGGAGAGAAAGTACAACAGTTCAAGGAATTACTTAGGACTTTAGCACCACAAGAGGAGGAGGAAATAGGTGGAGTTGAAGAAGAATGGCAGCACCTAAAAACAGCATGTGTTAGGACTACAGAAAAGATATGTGGCCAAGCCAGGTATGGAAATAATGTACATAAGGAAAGATGTTGGTGGAATGCAGAAGTCCAGGAAGTCATCAAAAGAAAGAAGGAGTGCAGGAAGAAGTGGGAGACAGAAAAGACTGACCAGGCTAGGAAGGACTACTGGTTGGCTAGCAAAGAAGCTAAGAAAGAAGTTGCAATAGCAAAGAATAGGGCATCAGAGGCACTGTACCAACTTCTGGAAAGTGACTCAGTAAGGGGCACAAAGAAACTATATCAGGTTGCAAGGCAAAGACAGAAAGACAAAGAAGATAGTCAGAGACCCTTCATAAGGGATGCCAGCAACAACCTGCTTACCAGTCCAGAGGACATAAAAGGCAGATAGAAGGAGCATTGCCAGCAGCTTCTGAATGAGGAAAACCCCACAGAAGCTGTACTGCCCCAGAAACAGCCTACAATGAGAGAAGAAAAGGAGCCCACCCTAAAAGAAGTAAGATCAGCACTAAGGAATATGAAGTCAAGAAAAGCAGCAGGCTCAGATGAGGTCACAGCAGATATGATAAAGATGCTGGGTGAGATAGGGGAGAAATGGCTCCTGAGGGTATTAATAGCAGTGTGGAGAGAAAGGCGTATCCCAGATGACTGGAAAATAAGTATACTCGTTCCAGTGTACAAGAACAAAGGGGGCATCCACAACTGTGGGCAGTACAGAGACATTAAACTCCTATCACAGTGCATGAAAGTTCTGGAGAGGGTGATTGATAAATGGATACACAGAGTAGTAGAATGTAAGATGGGAGATGAGTGGTTTGGATTCAGATCAGGATGCAGCACAATTGACTCGATGTTTGCATTGAAACAGATACTTGAGAAGAAGCTAGAGATGAGGAGACAGTCCGACTGGGCTGGCATTTCTAGACTTGGAGAAAGCATATGACAAGGTCCCAAGAAAGCTGATCTGTGCAGTACTGTGGTGGTTTGAAGACACAGAAACATTGGTAGAATTAGTGCGGGCTAAGTATAAGGACTCAATGACTCAAGTACGAAAAGTGTTCAGCCTCACAGAGGGGTTCCCAGTGGGAGTGGGTATACATCAGGGTTCAGCCATGAGCCCACTACTGTTCATACTGGTGATGGACTACATTAGGAAACAGGTTGGAGGGGACGGATCAACAAAGCTGCTGTATGCAGATGGTGTGGCAGTACAGGCAGACTCTGAGTTAGAACTTCAGCAAAGGATAGGAGAATGGAATGCAAATCTAAAGGCACATAGGATGAAACTAAGCACAGATAAGACAGTGGTAATGGCAGCAAATTGGGGAAATCAGAAGAAGCTGAGAATAGAGATAGAAGGGAAGATAGTGGAACAGGTAAACAGCTTCAAGTATCTGGGAGGGGTAGTTAAGGAGAAGGGTAGTCTGAATGAAGAGGTCAAAGCTAGAATCAGAGGGGCTGCAGCCAACTGGCATAGAGTATCAGGTGTAGTCTATGACAGAAGAATGCAAAAGAAGCTGAAAAGTAAGGTGTACAAGACCGTGGTGCAACCAGTACTACTGTATGGTACAGAAACCTGGGCAGTAAAGGCAGAGCAGTTGAAGAAGCTAGAGGTGATGGAAATGAAGTGCCCCAGAAAGGTGGTAGGATGCACACTGTGGGACAGATGAAGAAATGAGGACATAAGACCAGAAGCCAAAGGAGCTCCAATTGCAAGAAGATCACAGAGAACAGATTATGGTGGTTTGGGCACATGTGTAGAAAAGCAGAAGACAATCTGGTGAGTAAGATTTGGGACAGACAGGAAGAAGGTAAGAGGAAGCGAGGACATCCAGCAAAGAGGTGGATGGTCTGTGTGAAAGAAGATCTGTGACAGACAGGCATGAGTGTTGAAGAAGGCAGGAGTGTGGCACTGAATCGAGAGAGTTGGTGACAGTTAACACATTACCCTGACCCCATGTAGAAAAATGGGAAAAAAGGGGGATGATGATGATGATGATGATGATGATTTCAAGGAATTGTGAGCTTCAATGCATTTTCAAGGAATTGTGAATTTCAAGAGAAAAGTTTACTGTTGCTCATGCTGTCTATTTTCAATGTACAACTGTTTTGTCTAGCAAATCTCAGTCAGTGTCTGTGCTGTCAAGTTTGAAAGCAGTGTTAGTAGCACTACAGGTAACATACTGCCTTTGATGCAGAAGTCTTTGTGTTCTACTCCCACATCATGAAGCTGGATTGCTAAAACTGTGGTGCACTTTAAGAGGGGATGGGGTCCTACACTCCTGAATGTGTCTCCTTTTGGATGAGACGCCTAGTAGCTATGAACTTATTGTTGGTTTGCCAGATATTCCCTATTGCAATATTACCTGCTTACCAACTTTTTGTAACATATGCAAATTATTCTTCAAGGACAGTGAGCACTACATTTGTAGGTGAAACACTGAAATGTAAAGTTGTTTGTTAGTAGCAACGTTTTCATTAGTTACAGATTTCTTTAATGTGGAATTATTCAGGTAAATTTTGCTTCTACAGAGATTGCACATATTGACTGATATTGGTAGATTGTAATAGAAACTTGAGTGGCCTTTAATAGTTAAAATGTTCTGAAATGGGTAGTTTTGTCATTACTGGTTCATACGTTTTGTTTCATTGCTTATAGGAAGTGTTCAAAACTAAAATTTAAAACATACTCTAACAAGTGGTGCTGAATTGTACAAGGAATATAATTTAATACTATTGTGATTGTGAATGAAAGACTACATGGATGTATGCATGGTCCTAAAAATGTGTGCAAAGAGCCTATTGTTTGAAAACAGGCCAAAGGTAAACTTAATCTGCCACAGACCAGATGCATTTTATTTGAATATGGGTTAAATGCCTTTTCATTGAATGTGAATTTCAAGGGCAGAGATGTTTAAAGTTCATGCTAAGTCTGTTTTCACTGTGAGACTGTATTGTTTTTTAGCAATTGACTATCAGTGTTTCTGCTGAAAAATTTAAAATAAAAGTTTTAAATTAATCCACAATTCTGTAATCATTGCAGAAGTAAAGAAGAAAGTAGTATGCACACTGACAGGTTTGAATAGTGTTTAAGGTAAATGGGGACAAATAACCAAGTAATGGGACACTGGGATGGCTGGGGGGTGCCAGGGGCACCCTGACCTATTACCCTACCTAGGGACCCATTTTACCATGAACCCACTTTGGTTAGCATGTATTACTAAGGCAAAACTCAAGGTCACACAGTAGGCTAATGAAAAATAAGAGGATCAAACCCTGTACCACAGGCAGAAGCTTGTTAACAGAGGATAGCCATAATCCTCTGCACTAACTGCCAGACATAATGAAATACACTTCATATTATAAATTATAATGCAATACACATGAGGGAGGTTTTGCTAACACAAGCATCACCTGAATGTGAAAACAAAGGCTTAACACCTTGAGGCACTTCTCCAATTAAAATTCTTGACTTACGGAAACAAGAATTCATGAAACTGCCATTTTACTCAATCTATAGGACAGCAATCTAAAATAACCAGCACAGATGCATAATAAAAAAAAAATGCCATTGTCAAGAGCAGTCCTATGACACAATGGGATAAAGCTCTTCCTACACCTAAGAAGACCCATGTTTGATTAGCAGGACAGGCATTGGAGAGGCTGCAAGGGACAGTGAGAGTGAATGATGGATGTAGGCTTGCCTATCCTAGATAAGGAGGGCAACTTAGGCTCACTGCAATAAAATGCAGTGTTACAAGCCTGGAAGACTCCATGCTGCATAGGTAGTGTGCCCCTTAGACAGGAGACCATGCATATTGTTACGTTTCAGAATACTTTAAAAATGAAGACAGATACAGTTCTTTCTCTCTTTCAGTGTTTTTTATTAACTACAGTACACATGTGCAGGAGCCTCATGGAAAGTACCAGGGAGACTCCCAGAACAAAGGAATAAACAAGCTTAAATACTGGTGATATTGCTGACAGTACAAAAATATAAAAATGAACCAATTAGACCATTATACAGGGCAATTAACCAATCAAAGGTTTACCCGTAAATATAAGACAATTCACATCATCATATCTCTGGGCAAAGAAGGAAAATCGGATGCATTTCCATAAAAGGCACATTTCCTGCTTTCAGGCAGACTCTTGCTTTTCAGCATTTACTCGTTGCTCAGAGTTCATTCAAAGTTCATAGTAAACAATAAGTTTTAATACATACAGACTGTCACATACTCAGTTCCCACAAACACATGCTTTGACTGTTCATATTCTACAATCCCCCATTTGATGCTGTGTAAGCATCATCACTTAATCTATCATACATTTGTCTCAATTCTAGCATAACCATGCTACTGGTCTTTTCATTATTTGTAGACATTGTTATTTTATCATCCATATTCATAGTTGCAGGCATATAAAAATTAGGCACTTTTTTCACAGTTTTTGAAGACATTAATTTTAAGATCAGTGCTTTGATTAGGAATAGAACAAGAATAGCAACAATAGCTAATACTGCAATTAATAAAATCAGCTTCAGCCGTCCACCTCCCCAACCTGAGAATAGGCTGGTTAACCATGCCCACGTTGAACCATCGGCCTCCTTGGCCTTTGAAAGTTCGGAAATTCTTTGTATCAGTTCAAGATGACTTTCAATTTCGTGCTGATTATAGGGAATAAATGTACAGCACTCCTCCTGGATTAAAGCGCAAGTTCCTCCTTTCACTGCAAGGGTGAAATCGAGGGCCATACGATTTTAGAGTACTACAGCCCTCATAGCAGTCACTTCATCAGTCACTAATTCTAAGGCAGAAAATTTAGCATTGCTTAGTATTTCAAGCAATTTAGATAGCTTTCTCAGTTCCCAAATTGATTTCACTGCTCTGTATGATGGAATTATACCAGCCCATGATATGATGTCATCACCCAAGTCCATATAGGACAGTCCTTTGGTGCTAGCATGAGCTAAATCATGGTGATAGATCCATGAAGCATAAACTCGACCTACAGGATTAGCAGGCTTCTTAACCTCTCGAACGTTTCAAATTTTTCCTTTAGGTAATGCAGATACATGTCGAATAGCTGGAACCAGATAGCCCAAGAAGCAGCTACCAGACCAGTCTCCTGGTAGCCATTTATATGCTTTTCTTCCACACACAAATAATAATTTTCTACTTTAATGATGATGTTGATAGACTTAAAATGATCCCTGGTGTCCTGCAGTCCTTGGAATATTTTCGAATAAACAATTTCTATTTTCTGGGAAAAGTTAGCTATAGAGTCCTTAACAAGTCTTTTTACAAGTGAAAAGTCTGTTACACAACCCAAATTGTCCGCAGTGCAGTTATATACCACTGTTTTGTTACAATGGCTCCACCCGACTCTGGTTTTACCAAATTTTTGAAAACACACACAGTTCCATTTTGACGGAGGGACAACTGTAATGCTATTTTGGCTTTTGAAATGACATTTGATGCATTGTAGATCAAATTTGTCCAGGTTTCTTTAACTCCTGAAGGGACTATATTTAGCATCAATCCCCATGAACAGTAGGAATAGCTGTGCAAACCCAACAGTCTGAGACGTTGTGGGATGATGCATATGCATACTTAATGGCTTGATAGGTGTTGAAAGGTGGATGCCATACAGCTCATTTGGTATGAGTCATAGAGGAAGCAGGAAATAGAAATGGCCACAGTAAAAATAGCAAAATAACAAGAATAATCACCAAAATCATTGTGCAATATTTTTGTGGAAATGGTTGTGCTCGATGAGTTTGTGTAATTGAATAAACTTCAGGCATTTTCAGGTGCTGGTACAGTATGACTGCGAGTACGAGTAGCAATAGGTGGAGAATCTGGACTAACCAAAGGTAAAGGTTGCTGATATTCAGACGGGATTACCTTCTTGACATGTGATATGTGAATCCAGGTGGGTGAGCCTTGTAGCCGAACTGCTGAAGAAGTGGTCATTAGAACCAGAAATGGCCCTTTCCAGCGTGGTTGAAGAGCTGTTTTCCAAGAAAATGACTTGACATATACCCAGTCTCCTGGTTGTAGTGCTGAGGACAAGAAAGGATCAGGAGTTTGCTGAGCTGCTGCTACCTGGTGATGATGAAACTGTAAAAAAGAAGCAAGAGAAGTGCAATACAGGAGAATATTATGATCAAATTCATCATATTCAGAAAAGAGCAGTGGTGGAGTCATGGGCATACTCACAGGGCAGCCCATGAGGATTTCATGAGGAGAAAGACCTTTAGTAGGATGTACCTGAGCTCTCATAGAGAGCAAGGCTAGAGGTAGGGCCTGTACCCAAGTTAGGTCTGTTTCAGTAGTAATTTTAGCCAGTTTTGTTTTCAGTGTCTGATTCATTCGTTCGATAATACCTGATGCTTGTGGTCTATAGGGACAATGAAACTTGAGAGTGATGCCTAACATTTTGCAAAGGGAATCAATTAATTGAGCAGTAAAATGTGTTCCACGATCTGAATATATTTGACAGGGAACACCAAAACGAGGTACTAATTCATAACAAAGTTTCTTAGCAACTGAAATAGCATCATTCTTGACACATGGGTAGGCTTCTAACCACCCAGAAAAAACATCAACAACAGTTAAAACATATTTAAAATGAGCACAAGTTGGAAGTTCAATAAAATCCCATTGCAAAGCGCAGAATGGTCCCAATGGTTTTGGCAGTGGTTGTATGGGAGCCATTGTGCCTTTTGAAATGTTGTACTGTAAACAAGTGGAGCACATGCTCAAGAAATGCTGTACAGAAGCAGAAAGTCCTGGGGCAAACCAATCCTTTTGGATTTGTTTTGTTAATGCTTGTACCCCAACATGAGCTGGCAAGTGATATGCTTTAATAAGAGAATTTGACATGGACATTGGGCAGACCAGTCTGCCATCTGAATGTTGCCAAATGAGATCAGAGCATTTAAGACAACCTTGAGCCAGCCATGATTTTCTTTCTGATTCTGGAGCTTCAGTTTGTAAAGCTTTCAACACTGTAGTATCAAAAGTAGCTATTGGTTGTAGAGGCTGCAAAAAATGTCCCTGAACAGTTTGTGAAAGAGCAGCCTGTTTTGCAGCCCAGTCTGCAAAATTATTGTCTTTGATTTCAAAGGAGTCATTGGATTGATGGGCTGCGCATTTTACAACAGCAATTTGAGATGGTAACAATAAATGTTGTAATAGGTTATTTATATAAAAATGGTTTTTAAAGGGAGACCCAGAAGAAGTTAAAAACCCGTGTTCTTTCCATAGGATACCAAAGTCATGAACAACCCCATGGGCATAGCGGGAGTCAGTATATATAGCGACAGATCTGTCCTTAGCTATTTTGCATGCATTCGATAGTCCCACTAGTTCTGCAGCCTGCGCAGAAGTGCTTGGGGGTAATCGTGCTGATCTTAAAACTTCAGTCGGTGTACAGACTGCCCAGGCTGCTTGGAATTCTCTCGAGTTTGTTCATAAACAGGATCCATCAACAAAAAGAATCAAATCTGGATTTTGCAAAGGAGTATCGTACAAATGTAACCTAGGAGAAAGAGCAGAGTTAACTACAAGCACACAATCATGTGGTTCGCCCTCATCTGATGTTGGTATTAAACAGGCAGGGTTCAGTGGTGGGCAGCATATTACTTGCAGGGAGGGATTATTTATTAAACTCAATTCGTATTTAGTAAGGCATGCGTTGGAGAGGTACTGTGTTTTTGTTTTTAAAAGTAATGCCTGAACTGCATGTGGGACTGCTAATATTGTTTCATGTCCCATGGTTAGTGGAGCTGCCATGACAATCAAAATATCAGCAGCTGCCACTGCTCGTAAGCAAGCTGGGTAACCAGAGGCAACCGGATCTAGTTGAGTGCTATAATAAGCAATAGGCCGGTAACCTCCAGTGCGTTGCTGGGCTAAGAGACCCAAGGCAGTTTTGTTTCATTCACAGCAAAAAAAATAAATGGTTTTGTATAATCTGGCAACCCTAGTGCTGGAGGATTTACTAAGGCTGTCTTTATAGCCTGAAAAGCCTCATCATGGTGTGATGTCCAGGGTAAAGGGTCCGTGATTTCTTTTTTTTTAAAGTTGTAACAGTGGGGCTGAAAGTTCTGAAAAATTAGGTACCCATTGTCTACAATATCCCACTAGGCCTAGGAATCCTCGAAGTTGTCTCTGTGTTATAGGGCATGGGGCTTTTTGAATAGCGATTATACGATTTGGGAGTATTTGACGAGAACCCATTGAAATGATATGTCCCAAATATTGTACCTTTTCCTGACAAAATTGTAATTTTGATTTATTTACTTTGAATCCACGCATAGCTAAAAAATTCTGCACCAAAAGGGAATCTTCCCTACATGAGTCACAGTCAGGCGAAGCTATCAGGATATCATCCACATATTGAACTAGAACAGAACGTGACAGTAGTCGGAGATCCTGTAACTGTCTATGCATCTCTCTAGAGAATAAGGTTGGGGATTCTACATATCCCTGGGGCAATCGAGTCCAAGTATACTGTTGACCCTTATAGGTAAATGGAAATAAATACTGACTATCGGGATGCACTGGAATAGAGAAAAAAGCTGATGAGATATCTATCACCGTGAAACATCTTGCAGTAGGTGGGTTACAGCTTAGAATAGTAGCTGGGTTTGGTACAATTGGGAAGAAGGGCAAAACAGCTTTATTAACTTCCTGCAAGTCCTGCACAAATCTGTAAGCTTGTTTTCCGGGTTTCTTCACCGGTAATATTGGGGTATTACATGGACTTGTGGTAAGTACTATGATTCCTTGTCGTTCCAATGCAGAAATAACAGGGGAAATACCAGTTATAGCCTCAGTCGTCAAAGAGTATTGAGGCACTCGTGGTAACTTTGCTCCAGGTTTCAGGGTTATTTTAACAGGAGTAGCTGAGGTCAAAAATCTGACATCATTGTCATGAGTAGTCCACAAGTGAGAGGGTAGGGAATGTAAATATTCATCTCTGCTAGAATGTGGCTGGATACACATCGTCTGTAAGATGGCTGAGTCATCCAAGGCTGCTAGAGTACTATCTTGTTGGTCTGAAGGTACTTGGAGATAGACTCTATCTGCTGTGCAAAAAATGGTAGCCCCCATTTTGCAAAGCAAATCTCTCCCCAAAAGATTTAACGGTGCTGAATGCCCTACCAGGAATGCATGGTTATCCTGTAGAGGTCCCAATGTAACTGGGACTGGAATAGTTTTGGAGTATTCGATAGGTATACCAGAGACACCCACCCCTCCAGCTATTTTGTCAGAAAGGGGAACAGTCATGGCTGCTTTGCCAGCTAACATGGATTTAGTTGCTCTGGTATCAATTAAAAATGGATAGGGTTTATTTTTAACCAGTAACATTACATGCAGTCCATCGTGATCCACAGGAATAAAAGGATACAATTGCTGTTGTTTCTGTTCAGGGAACCTTCATTGAGGTTGCTGCCGATTGGACGGTGTCCAAGTAGAATTCCATTGTTGTGACGTATCTGTGTACGGTGCTGGTTGCTCTGCCAAATATGGGCATTCATTTTTCCAATGGCCTGATTGGCCACAGTTGAAACATTCCATCTGATTACTAGAATTTTGGGGTGGAGCCGACTGTGTGCCCTGCCAATTTTGTATATTCTGATTTCCGGGTCTTTGGTGTTCACCCCTCCCTCTTCCCCTTCCTTGCCCTCTACCCCGTTGACCAAAACATTACACATTTGTATTTGTGCTTTTACTAATTTCTCCTGTAAATCTTTATGTTCTTTAGCTAAATGGTCAGAGAGGTATTGTACCTGTTGGACTAACTCATGCAGGCCCAAACTAGGCCAATTTAAACATACTTCTTTTAACTTGTCCCTTACTTGAGGGTGTAGCCCATCCACAAAGGCGGCTGACAGTCCCCTTTGTGCTAGTCCTTCAGTGGGTTCAGTGTACCCAGAATATGCCTCGAATGCTTCAGTGAGTCTATTTAAGTATTTGTCTATAGGCTCATCCTCTTTCTGTATGATTGATTTGATTTTCTACCAATTGGGGGTAGGTGGTACAATTACAGTGATAGAATCAACTATACGTTGTCTAACCATTTCAAATCCATTTTCCCCTTGCATATTGTGCTTTGGTATTGGTGTAGGAACATTAGCATGATCCCAGATACGTTTCCTAAGATCGGCTGGTACAGCATATTGGAGGACAGCTCTAACCTCTTCTATGGTAGGATTTCGCAAACAGATATGTCCTGCCAGTATGTGTTGAAACTTTTTCTGGGTTATTGCAAATAGGCAGAAGTGATTTGGTAATGGCTTGAAAATCAACTGCCGACCAAGCCCTAGGCACCACTACTGTGGCCGGTTGCCCTGCATCTCTAGCATAGGCTGGATTCGGGACTTCTCTCAACGGAAATATTCTCTCTTCATCTGATGGGCTGGTGCCCGAATCAGTCAGAGTCCAGATTAGATTTGTCTGGCCCACTGTAATCGTATTTGTCTTCAATTATAATTGGACATTGTTTGTAAATCTTACCCTTATGTAAATATACGGCTTTCTTATTATATTTTTTCGACTGGCTAGGCCTAGGGTCAAAAAGCATTTGTGCCTTTTTTTTATGTTTTTTTGTCTTTGAGCAGGTTAATCTAGGTGATGACTTGCTAGGGGTTTCTGTTTGGTCAGGTTGCTCTATAAGCAATCTACTAGGCTGACTTCCCATTGCCTGAGTTCCACTTCCAGACTCGAGTGCGGTCTGTTCTTCTCCCTGCCGGCCTTCGCCCTCTGTTGAAGAGCTTACTGCTCCGTCTTGAACTTGTGAGGGCTGATATAATGGTTGAGGAGCTGTAGGGGGTGGGGGAAACCAGGGGTTATCATCCTCGGATGATTCAGTTATTTGTAATTTATTTAATTCTTGTACAGGATATAATCCTTTAAAGGACGGTTCCTTTAAACGTTTTCCATTTGCTACATCTAGATTAGTCGCAGTATGTCGCAGTTCCTTTATTTGCTCTTTTAGTTTCTTTTGATTAGCTTTAAGACTACTGACGACCGAATAATTTTCCCTTTCTTTAGCTTCACACATCCAGTCATTAAATGCTGCCAAGCACAACCCTGGTAATCTTCCTTTCTTTTTTAACCTCTTTTGTAAATTAATCAATATATCTTTATTAAAACTACCATTTTCAGGAAAGGCAAGGTTACCATCATTTTTAGTTAGGGCGATCCACTGGTTTAAATACATACAACTGCCCCGGGATACACGATAAAACATATAACCAGCTGGTGTACCTCTTCCTGGCTCATTTATTTTTCCTGCACTTGCTCCCATTTTCACTCAATAAGCTATACTTGTTTAACACAGGTTTAGCTAAGGTGTTATATAAACATCTTTTTACCCCACTATCACTCCTCCTTTCATACTTATGATGCCAGTATTTCCGTATTACCCCACTCTCATACTGCACACTTAATAGCAGAGAAAAAATGCATGCCACTTACCTTAAAACAACTGAATGAGAGAAATGATATCTTTTTCTGCATAAAAAAAATAATTCAAATCTTTAAGGCAGGCAGACAGAGAGATGAAGAAAACACTGCAAAAACAGAAAAATCTGCTATGGGCCCTTTCATTAGCAGTATTTCTTTTACTTCCTTACTGCTGCAGTTCTCTCTTTCAGTGTTTTTTATTAACTACAGTACACACGTGCAGGAGCCTCATGGAAAGTACTAGGGAGACTCCCAGAACAAAGGAATAACAAGCTTATATACTGGTGATATTGCTGACAGTACAAAAATATAAAAATGAACCAATTAGACCATTATACAGGCAATTAACCAATCAAAGGTTTACCCGTAAACATAAGACAATTCACATCATCATATCTCTGGGCAAAGAAGGAAAATCAGATGCATTTCCATAAAAGGCACATTTCCTGCTTTCAGACAGACTCTTGCTTTTCAGCATTTTCTCGTTGCTCAGAGTTCATTCAAAGTTCATAGCAAACAATACGTTTTAATAATACATAATTCCCTCAAACACATGCTTTGACTGTTCATATTCTACAATGTGTAGAAGTGTGCATGCACTTCCTGAAGGCAGAGATTGCCAAGATCATAAGACTGTTGTGATGCTGCAGAATTTAGGACATTATCTCCTGCTGCAGTATGACACTGCACCACAGTCCTTGATTTCATTTGTCCCAGAAATGGGTTTGGTTGAGCACAGGTGAAACTATGCAGGTCTGAAAGACCCAGTGAATGAACAGAAGAATTGATGGCAGTTGAAGGTCTGCTGGGATCAAGGAGCCATCAGTCAAACCTGTTCCAATCGATATGTTGGATCCATATTCCTGAGGGATAAACCCCCTCACACTGACCAAAACAACATAAGTTTAACTAGCAACTTGTATTCTGGAGAAGCTAGCCAGGGAGAATGGAAAAGTGCAGCCAGTGATTCAGTTCACTTGTCATGGCAGATGAGATGTCAGCATGGCCTGCTGTGTTACTGACATCTATGGAACTTTGCACATAGGACAAAACTTGTGAATTCAACAAATAAACTGTATTCCACAGTTTAGAGGATCCATGCATGTGTGGGAACATGGATGTGTTTTTTCCCAGCACTGTGGGGGATTTGCAAACTCAAGGACAGCATGAGGGGAAATGAGGGTGAAACTAAGCAGAAAACATTGATGGATGACTGGTTGTTGATGCAGGATATATTGGTCGAGAAGCAATGAGGAAAAAAGTTAAATTACAGAGGAGGTTCAGAAACATGGTGAAGTTCAGTAACACCACAAGGCCTTTTTCTTAGTCCTTTCTAGTTAATTACTAGGAAAACTGAAAGGGTTATGGGGTAGGATCAAAATTAAGGAACTGAGTAAAGCAGCAAGTCTGAAGGCTATATCACATTAGACTATGAAGAATTATTAATTGTTGTGGTTATGAATGAATACTGAAGTAATGGGTATTTCCTAGGCCCACGATTTTTAATTGAATTAATTACAGAAATAAGATGAGCTTCTTTGCAAATGGCACAAAATTAGGAATAACCATGGTAGATGGATGACGTAGTTTATCAGAGGTTTTGGAAGGTTGACCTGATGGGCTACAGTTTAGCAGTTGAGGTTCAGTGCAAACAGTCAAAGTGCTGACTTGACCCACTACAAATACAGTGTGAATTATCAACTCAAGGAATAAATGCAATGGTAACATAGTAGAAAGGGGACTTGGGGTATATTTCATACCTAAAATGGGACCACCATTGCAAGAATGAGGTAGATATGGTAGCGCAGCAGCAAACTGAATGCTAGACTTTACCTTCATGGGCATATACTTCAGAAGCAATGGAGTTATGTTCCCTCTCTATTAGACCCCAGAAAGATAACATTTTGTGTACTGTGTGCACTTCTGGAAGACATTCAAGGACATCAGGCTGAAGGAAGTATTCCAGTTAAATCTATCAGAATGGTATATAGGATGGATGGGAAAGGTCATGATCATAGATTAGAACAGTTTAAGCTTTTCACAGTTCAAAACAATAAGGATAGAGATGCATAAAATGGGTGAAAAGAGAGCATATCTGGGAGATTTCAGGGAGGGTACCTTGAACAGGACTATTGAAGGAGGGGTTACAGATTACAGAGAATTACTATGTAAAATCATCACTGGAAAATACCTTTTCATAGATAAGTTTGTGAATCAATGGAATGATCTACCAAAATGGGTGATGAAGACAGAAGTCACAGTGGTTTCCTTCAGAAATGGGTTAGAGGAAGAAAAGGTGGAGAGAAAACAGAGGTGTGGAGGGGAGGTGAATTATTATAGGGTGATCAAGTAGGGTAAATGACTGCTTCTGCTGCCACACAAATGCACTGCTATGTATCAGGCTTAAAATATTTGTGATAACTATAAATCTTGCTGGTTCCATGATTTCTATAAAATGTTCAATCATCTGCTTCTGTGCAAGAACTTTGCATTTTGTCCAAAAGGTAATTAAAAATGTAAATAAAAAACAAGGCCGTGCAGAGACATTTCCTTAATATGCAATCCATCATCCATCAATTACACAATAATGAAACATAGGAGGTTGTGGTAGAGTTGTTTGGTAAAGAAAGTGATATCTGGAGCACATTTGACACCATCTCTCTCTTGGAAGGCAAAATGCATTTCCTGGTATAGTCTTTAACAATAAGTAAGTAATATTATGACTCTGAGAAAATTATGAACAAACATGTTTTAATCAGGGACTTAGCCCATAATAAAATGTGATGGTCTGCCTTGTGTTTAGCTGTGGCAGGAATGGAAGTGGAGATAGAATGGTGCTTAACCATGAAAGGATGGTGGAAACACACAGATTCTATTCTAGGAGTTTGCCCTAATGTCAGCTGTTCATACATCAATACATCTATCTATTTATCTACTTTTTTATAGGTGTGTGTGTGTGTGTGTGTGTGTGTGTGTGTGTGTGTGTGTGTGTGTGTGTGTGTGTGTGTATGTCTGTGTATATATATATATATATATATATATATATATATATATATATATACATACATATACATAAATATATATATATACATATATGTATACACTCATATATATATATATATATATATTTATGTATATGTATGGTTCTACTGTGTTTTGTCAAATGTGTTTGACTGACAAACACAGGGGTGTCATTTAAAGTCGATAGTACAGATGGCTAAATGGTGGATATGTATATAGTATGAAATGTCAATGCAGGTAAGTAAGATGGGGGGGGGGGTGAGACCATGTGTGTGTGTGTGTTTGGGGGGATTAAGGCTAGTGTTAGTAATGAGTAAAGGATGGGTGTTGTGTTTGTGTGCAGGTTTGTGTATTTTAGGCTAAGGGCAAGAGTTAGGTTACAAGATAGAGGGAGTGTTGCTTATGTGTGTGTTTGTACATGTTTGTGTGTCTGAGTCTCTCTTGTATAGTGGCAGTATTATGGGAAGGTTTGTAATGGTGTTAAGGTGCACAGTTAGGGTTGTGTGAAGGGGCAGCATTAGGGTTAGGGTTAGCACCTATTATGAAGGTGGTACCGAGGGCTCAGCTACTATTCAGACACATTTGAGGCTATTGTTATGGGGATTTAGTTTTAATATCAGGAGATTAAATAGTTTTCCTTTCTGGATATTATTGTTTTGGTTTTGTCTGTGTTCGCTATTCTGTATGATCAATAGACTATATATATATATATATATATATATATATATATATATATATATATATATATGTATACACAAATATCTGTGTGTGAGTATGTATGTGTTTTGTTGAAGAGTTTTATGACTTGGGCTACTTTACAAAACTGAAAATTTCTTTATTTGTTTATTTTACATTTGCTTACTAGGAGAATTTAACTGGGCAGTAATTGTCCATTTTCAGCAGAGGCGCGGGGAGAAAAGCGCCACATAATACATCATGTTACAAAAATTTTCAAACACAAAAAGCATGCAACATAGTAACAAAAAAAAAAGGTAGTTTCAAAAGTTCTGTACAGAAATTGCTATGTCGTCATTTTGAGGAACATTAAATCAATTAAAAAAAAATAAGCTAGTTTCTAAAACTCAATGCAAATATACTCAGTGTAGTCCTTTTGTAGAATATTTAAACAATGCAGAGAAAGTAAAATATAGGTGGATATCATAAGACTATGATACATTTTGAAGTTTGCCAATCAAAAAATAGCTCCTGCACGTAGGAAAGTTGCCCGGCAACAACCACATACCATGTCCACAATGAGAAGCCAGCAACCAAATAGACAGATGTGATTTAATCAATAGATTTCGTGACAGGGGCTATCCCATGGGACACGTTCTCGCTGCTAGCAATTGGGTAAATTCTTTACCTATAGAGGATTTTCTCCAATATAAAGCCAAAGATCAGAGGACTGTACAGCCATTAAGGTTTGTCACAACTTATGCTAGAAATTCAAATTTACTTATGGACAGTGTTCAGAAAAACTGGAACATTTTGTCCAACATTCCTGAATTATCAGATGTACTACCTGAAAAATGTTTATTTTCATTTCGGAAAGGTAAAAACTTGGCTTCATATTTCAATCATTATAAACACACACACTTTACCAGTAGCACTGATTCAGTACAAACAACTTTGACTGGTGAAAAGTTAGTGGGCTGTTTCCCATGTGGTCACTGTAGTAATTGTGACAAAATCTTTAAATCAAAGGAATTTACAAGCAGGAATTGTTCCAAAGTTTATGAACTATCATTTTTTGCAAATTGTAGTAGTGAATGGTTAATTTATCTGGCAACATGCATTTGTGGTTCATTTTATGTTGGCCAAACCTCTCGGCCTTTAAGACTGCGCATTTCTGAACATATGAGCAATATTAAAAATAAGAAGATTAATAATGATCTTTATAAACATACCACCAAACATCACACTGCTAAATTTTCTTTTATGATTATTGACTTAATAAAGGGTACAAGATTTAATAAAACAGGATGGCATTCATTGCTAGATTCCAAGGAAAAGAAATGGATTACTAAGTTAGGTGCTTTGTTTGCACCTGGACTAAATGAGCAATTTTAATTGAACCAACAGGACGTGATCTTGTCACTATTTAAATACATCATTTTAGTTTTTCATTGTCACTGAAGAAGGCTGTGTGTGATTTGCCAGCCGAAACCGGTCTGAGCTATTTTTGATGCTGTTTTCACAATAAATTATATATTTTTTCACTGGATCCTATTTGGTTGCTGGCTTCTCATTGTGGACATTTTGAAGTTTATCATGTAAAGCATCATTTGCAGTTACCCATGAGAAAGTACTGGGTATTTATTAGGTTAGTCAGGGTCTTGACAGTTACATATCAAAGAATTGGATAGATAGGACTTCAGATGATTTTTGAAGTTGAGTTTGTTATTTTGCATACTGATTCTGTTACAGAGGGGGTTCCAGATTTTGGCAACTGCGCTTGAGTAGAGAATGTCACCAGACATAATTTTGCTTTTGGATATTGCTAGTAGCATTTTATTGGTGGATCTTAGCTGGTGGTGGTTGTTGTAGAGATGGAGAAGGCCTGTTAGAGCTGGTATTTTATTGGGGTCTATATTAAATCACCAAATGCTTAAAATAGCAAACGCTGATTTATCGACCCTTTAAAAGTGCTTGAAATCCCAAAGACATGAAACAGCGATTTGTTTCCCAGGGAAAAAAATTGCTGGGTTGTTTTCAGGACTTTGCCATTTCCTCCACTGTGGTGCGATTTTAGAGTTGGTATATTTAAGTAGGGGGGTTTGGGGGGCAAAGCCCCCCACTTTATGTAGTGTTTTGAAGAGTTTTTTATGTTTGTTTTATGGAACAGTGATTTTTTTT
Source organism: Protopterus annectens (assembly GCF_019279795.1). Taxonomy (NCBI): domain Eukaryota; kingdom Metazoa; phylum Chordata; order Ceratodontiformes; family Protopteridae; genus Protopterus; species Protopterus annectens. The sequence continues at coordinate 598,750,449 of NC_056732.1, forward strand.
CCCTGGGAAAAAAGTTGCTGTTCCGTGTCTTCGGGATTTCAAGGTTTTGCTTTTAAAGGATTGATAAATCAGCATTTGCTATTTTAAGTGTTCGCTGATTTAATATAGACCCTTTTATTGGGGTGGTATACTATTTAATGTGCCATGGTAAGTTGATTAAAGTTCAAAAGTTAGGTAGTTCTAGCCAGCCTAATTGTTTAAGGGCTAGTTAGTGATTGGATCGATATATAGAGCTGGTAGCAAATTTTGCTATCTTGTTGTAGCAGGTGGTTAATTTGTTTAAGTCCCCTTTGTTTAGATTGGTTAGAACAGGGGATGCATATAGTAATGTGGAAAGTAGGTGAGTTATGGGTATGATGGCTTTGCTGTCAGTGTTTAGGTAGTTTTTACATCAGTAAAGGGTGCTGAGATTTTTGTGAACTTTAGGTATGGTCTGGGCTATATGTTTATCAAATTTAAGATTTTGGTTAATGATTATTCCTAGGAGTTTGGTTTGTGGGACTGGTTGATGAGGGTGTTGTCCTTTGAGGATATTTGGAAAGGAAGGATGGGATCAATAACCTTTGAGGGGTGGAATAGTATAAGTTGTTTTTTTTTTTAATTTAGAATAAGCTGAAAGATTGACAGCCAGGTTTCAATGGTGGCGAAGGATTTTTGTTTTTTTTTTTTTTGAAGATTTTGGAGAGATGGAGCCAAGCAGATTAGTGTGGTATCATTGACATACTGTACCAAGTTTGAATGAAGTGTGACTGAGTGTAGGTCATTTATAAATAAGTTGAAAAGTGGGGTACAAGTGGTATGCCTAGGGTAACAGGGAGGAGGGAAGATAGGTAGTCCATCCATTTTATGGCCTGCTAGCGATTGAAAAGGTAGTCTTTAAACCAGAGCACGGTGGAGTGATCAAGACTGAACTCAGACAGGACAGTGAGAAGTTTGATACTTTGATACTAATTATAAATTTTAAAAACTTGGAACAGCTGTTAGGTCTCTCTCTCTCTTTTTTGTTTGTCTGTTTGTTTATCCCTAATACTCAAATGTAACATGGTACCAGAAGGAAATAATATAAGTTTTCTTAAAAATTGATTAATCTACATCCACCAATTAATCTATCTCCAGGGAAGTTGGATGTAAGACCTCATTTTTGAAACATAAGAAAGCTGTGATACACTGCAAACGTTCAACACATACAGGGATTCATTAAAGGAACAAGTATGAGGCATACATCCTATACTAGAAAGGCCTTGCTGCCACAAAGCAATGTTTTGCAATTCAGATCCTTGTTATCTGTGATGATGAAAAAAATAATTTGCATGTCTCTGAAATGCAGTTAATACCATAATGTACAGATCGTTGCTCACTTGCATGCTGCAGTAGTTGGCTGCTGCAGCCTCATTGTGTAGGCGCAGGCATCCCCCTCAGTCACTCTCCCACATACACACAAGTACACATTCAAACACAAATGTACACAAGCACATATCATAGTCCCCATACCTATGCCTGAGCCCCCCCCACCCCAGTCACCAAAGGAGTGTAAGTGCTGTTAAGGTACAAGAGTTTACAGTACTTATTGATGTCTGGTGGTTCCCCAAACCCCTATCCCTGTATTTGTATAAACATCATTATGGCACAAGAGTTTAAAATATTTCCTGGTAGCTAGTGCTACCTCTCACCCCATCACTATTCATGTACTGCTGTAGCAGCCATTATGACACAGATGTAAGATCGCTGGTGGCTAGTGCTCTCCCCATGCCAGATCCCCATACTGCAGTAGATGCCATTATGCAGCAGGTATATCATCTGTGATAGCTAGTGATTCTCCACTTTCTGTACTGCCACGGATACCAATACAGCAGAGGTATAGTATCCCTGATGGCTGGTGCTTCTTCCCAGATCACTGTACAAGTGTCAGTGCAGTTACAGCACACATGCTTAGAGTAATCTGTGGTGACTAGCACTTCTCCTCTTCTTTGATCCTTGTACTACATTGAATTCCTGCAGGTAAACAGAGCCTTTCGGCTGCAATCACTTCCACAAAATGGTGGGGCCAACTGTGCTGATCTTCATGTCTGAGTGATTTCATAAGTCATTCTACATGTAGCTCATTTCCTGGAGATGGCTCTGTGAAAGACAGCATGTGGCTAATTAGGATGCTTAATTAGAATATTTTGAAGAACAACTTAAATCTATGAATGAAAAACAGAAAAATTACCCCATAACTGCCCCTTTGTACTACTAATTAACAGATGCAGTTCCACAAATTTTCTTTGGTATGATCCCAGTTATTCTGATTAGGGATAATATACAATTACTGACTATGGGATGAGTAAACCCAAGCTATAACTAAATGGAGTATGTTATTTCAAGCACAAAAAGGGAAACTGGCTAGACTTAAATGGCCCACAAGAGCAGCTAGCCTAGTACTAACCTATGAACCAATCTGATTCTCCTCTAGACTGTCTCATTAGCATACAGCACTTCCTCAGAGCAAGCGCTACAATGTGTTGCACGTCTTCATACTAGAGCACCATTTCAGACTTGTTAGGACTTTTTTTTTAATTCAATAAAATTATCACAAAGTGTACATCTTGGTAAACTATGCATTCTTCCCAATAGTTTATAACAAAGTCTTGCTTATCAGTTGTGAGTTTTGGAGTATGTTACTGCAAATGTTCCACTGCTTTGTTACTCTGCTTTCCCTACACTATCTTGGGTAGCAACAACTTTCACATTTTAGTTGTTCAGTTCCATTTAAGTTGTTTAGTACAACAGGCATCAAACCAAGCAGTGCCAACTTTCAGCATATCCTCCCCTCATACAATTTTGAGTATGAAACAAGACATTGTAATAGGAAAGAAGGAGGCTGTCTATTACTATACAAAAGCCATCTTGAGCCCACTGCCCTAGCCAAAGCTGAAACTACAACAGGCACAGATCCCACCTGGGTCCTCCTAAAATTCATCACCAAGAAAAACAGAGCCTTATTTATTGCAGCAGCATAATTTCCTCTTCCTTCATCTATTTCTTAATTCAAATCCCTAATCTCAAGTCCCATCTGAAATAACATTTCCAAATTTCTCGCTGTCAAGGACCTCTTACAGCTAGTCACAAAACCCAAGCTCCCATATCTACAATCAAAAACCTTCAACTCTTGACCTACTAATCTCAGATATTTCCATTATTCTCCTACCTTCAGTGATCACTCACCATCATCTTTCAGATTAGCAATCCATCTGTATTATATCCCTCCAAATCTCCTTCAGAGCCCAATCCAGACAAACTATCACTAGACTGAAAAAACATCTGACAATCTTTAATTGGGTGGTGTAGAGGTGCAGTAGTTAACGTTCTCTCACAGCAAGAAGTTCTCTTGTTTTTATACTACATTGGGGTGCCTTCTGTGTGGAGTGTGCATGCCCTCTCTGCATTCGCATGGGTTTCTTCTGGACACTCTGGTTTCCTCCCACATTCAAAAAATGTACATCTTGAGCATTTCTCCCCAGGGCTTCCCTGAAAATAGGCTCTCTCCTAGTCAGACTTTCCCAGTCCACAGATGTTAAATAAATAAATAAATAAATAAAAATTGTCTACCTTACTGACCATCGAAGACCTTAACAAAGAAGCTATAACCATAACCCAAATACTTCTCCAATGCCTGAACAAATTCTTCTCCACAATAAAACATCTTTGTAAAAAAAAGCAAACACTACAGTACATCAAAGAGCTTCAATCTTTCTTAAAGCTAAGGGATGAAATCTGCAAGGGATGATCTGCCAATCATCATGAAAAAAAAAAAAAAACAATCAACCTCCATGATAACCATGCTACCTTTAACAAACTCTGGAACTTGGCTAAATAATCCATGCAGAGGTACAAAGCAAATCATCTCAAAAAACAAGCAACTTTCCCTATTAAATAAACCTAAACACATTTGTCATGAGGTCAGTCTGCTCACTGGACACAAATCATCTGACAATAAATCCTTTCTAAACCTAATCCACATTAATTAAACACCAAATTATCAGCAGCATCTCTACTCCTTTCAGCTCTCTACAGATCCCCCTCTCTTCATCTCACCTTTACTTCAAAATAATCTCATATAAAGAAATTAGTAACCTCCTTGAATACATGACCACTGACTCATCCCAGGTTCAGACCACATTTTTCTTTGGTTTATCAACAATTGCAGGGAATTTCTAACCAAGCATCTTCACAACTTTAGCCATTTCCTGATACACAATATAATACCAAATGTGAACACCATTCATTGCTACCTTGTCCAAACAATCTAAGCCTCAAAACACCTCATATTTTCAGCCTACCCAATCTTGGCAATAATAAAATAATTTATATCCAACTCTTAAAGCTACATTAGGGAATATAATTTCCTTTATTTTAAAACAGCATGGATTCTTTTTTTTTAAAACAAATGTATTAATTTTCAAATGCAAGCAAACAGATACATATAATGTTTTACACAAATTCAACCCTCAAAAGAGAATCAAAACACAACTAAAGTATGCACAAATATGTCCACAATTCAAAACTACATTAAACCTTAATGCACATAAGATGATTTCATGAATACACTTTGTATTATAAAACTTTTAACTTATACTACATGTATGAAAAAGTATTTCTGATGGATATCATTTTAATGGTTAATTATCCCAAATGATATACTTCAGTGATAATGTATTTATATTCTGAAAAAGAGGGATAAGCATCAGATTTCCAATTTCTTGTTATAACTTTTCTAGCAACAGCTAAAATAGACCAAACCAGTGGATATTTATTTATTGATTTTTTTACACAGACAGGTACTGGTGTATTGAATAGAACCAGATATTTAGACAGGGTAATAGTACCTAAAAATAAAGCCTGAAGAAACTTGTTAATGTGGTCCCAATGAGTTTTGAGGACTGTGCAGTCAAAAAACATATGGGACCAGTCAGCCTTTGTTTCTATTTTACATCCCCAGCATAAACTATCTTTCTTGTTAATTTTGACCATTATATAAGGTATTAAAAATGATCTGTACATAAATTTCCAGCCATCTAATCTCCATTTAAGTGAAGTAGTAGTCAATTTAGATGGCTGTAATATTATTTTCTTATCGTTCTAATTCGGTAAATTATGATTGATTATATAGAAATAATTCCAGTAATTCTCAGGATAACTTTTTGTTTCTTTTTTAATTATTTTATATATTTGTGAGAGTTTGCCTTTATTAGGAACTTTATGTTGTATAGATAAAACTAAATAGCTGATTAATTTAGGGGTAGACTTTTTTTATAATAGGTGACAATAAATCTAATTTATTTAGAATGAACTGTCTATAGGCTTGTATTTCCAATCACAAATTACTTAATTCAAATTCAGCCATTAAATCTACAGAGTTCAGTTCATCATTTGTCATCATCTGAAACCAATATACTAAATTCTTATCCATGTAAAATATTTTTGCAGAAACAGAGGAGGACAAAAGTCCCCTCTGTAAAGGCGATAGGAGAAAGAAGGAAAACAATTAAAATTAAAATATGTGTGCAATTAAATGAATTAATAATCAATAAGAACAAATTCACTTCTGTAAACCAGCATTGAAGTTAACCCTTTCCTGATACCTTCCTAGATTACATGTATACATATTAATCATTTTATAATTAATTTTATTAAATTTGTGAGGCTTTCAATGATAATACAGGTTTAAACAAAATATATTCATTTAATCCTGGGTGTGTACTAGATTTTAACCTGAGCTGCCATCTAAGCTCTCTATTCAATAAAATGTTCCTTATGTCTCCTCCCCTGGAATATCCTATCTTTCAGAGCCCTCTATACACTTATAGAGGGTGGGGTACTAGGTACAAGGCACTTTTAGGTCGACCTTTACAGGTTTCTAGTAACTCAGGGAATACAAGGAAATATCAAAAAGCATGTGTAGTGGAGTTTAATGGTTTTACAGGACCCGTCACTAACATTATTAGGGCAAATTGGAGCATGTTCAAAGTTAATAAGGAATTACATGAAGTAGTTGGAGAAGAGCCCATATTTTCATTTAGGACTGGTAAAAGCTTGAAAAGTGAATTTAAACATGTAGAAGTTAGAAATGTTAAGATCAAACAAGGTACCACCTCCTGTGGAAGATGTAGACAATGTTCGTATATAATAAAGGAAGGTATTTTGCGTTTACAAAATGGATTAAACAGCAGTGTAGTTTTTTTGTAAAGGTAACTGCAATACAAGGATGTTAGTGTATTTCGCTGTGTGTGGGGATGCACAGCATTTTATATAGGGAAAACAGACAGGGCTCTGAAAGATAGAATATACGAGTACCTACATGACATTAAGTCTAAAAAAGAGACAGGTGCCCTATATAAACATACTTTGAATTGCATCTCCCCTAGCAGTTTCAAATTTAGGATTATAGATATTGTACAAACAAATTCCAGGGGAGGAGACATAAGGAACATTTTATTGAATAGAGAGCTTAGATGGCAGCTTAGGTTAAAATCTAGTACATACCCAGGATTAAATGAATATATTTTGATTAAACCTGTATTATCATTGAAAGCCTCACAAATTTAATAAAATTAATTATAAAATTATTAATATGTATACATTTAATCTAGGGAGGTATCAGGAAAGGGTTAACCTCAATGCTGGTTTACAGCAGTGAATTTGTTCTTATTGATTTTTAATTAATTTAATTGCACAAATATTTTAATTTTAATTGATGAAATGGTTTCAATTTGTTAAATAATTGTTTGTGATATATAAAGGAATTGTTTTTTAAAGATGGCCTCTGATGAAGTCTTGTGCTCAAGATGAAAACACTAATTTTTGCCTGTTTGTGGATTAAATAATTTTTACTACACCACAGAAGACTGGACCTTTTACATATTTATTGGTTTTGGTTTTAGTGTTTCTTTTTACTATTTTTGAGAGATTCAGAATCAACATTTACAGGCAGAGTATAGTATAAAACTATGTATTGACTCTGTTTATAATTTATGCCACTTTGCTTTTAAATAAGTAACCCCAAAGCTGCTAGAGATATGTATAATCTCCACAGTAATACACTTTTTTAGTGAAGTAAGCAAGATAATATTTAGTACTCACTGTATTTTCAGAAAATCTGTAAGTTGAAATTCTAAATAAATAAGAAATAGTAATAAATTGAAAGCACTATACCATCTCAAGAAATATAATTCCAAAAGGAAATTACCATGTTAAACAAATGCTGACTCTTAACTATTGATCAGTAAGCAAATGTAGGACATACTGGCTCCTTGTACATATAAGATGCAGAATGTGACTGAATGTAGACAAAATACAGCTTACTAGAGCTTCAAGGACAATTCCACTAAATACCTATATCAGGTCATAAGAATGTGGAGGTTATATGTGTCTCTCTCCTCAGTTTGTATATCTGCGAATGGCTGATGCTAAATGTAATGATAATAGCCATGAAATTCCTAACACTGAGTGACATCTGCATCATATTTATCATTCAAGATAAAATATAAAGCTCATATACAACAAAATTCAATAAATGGTAAGCTGAATACAAAAGTGAGGCTGTTTATGAGTAGATTTGTATGCATATGAATGCATACATTTGTTCCTGTGTCATGGAGTTTAGTACAAACTCTATATTACTTTAGAACCTTTCATAATGTAGAAAGTGTTAAATTCATTTTCTATAATACTGCATGCATCTTCATATTAACCTCTACTTAAAAGCTTTTCTTGCTAAAAGAAACCTACGTTCACTGAAGTTACTGAGCTTTCCAGAAGAAAGCCTTCCATTAATAAGTTATTTATCTTTAGGTTGAGAGAAAAGCCATAGATTATGAAGTCGCTCTTGTATTGCAGAGGCTATGTTTCATTTTAAAGTCTTTAACAGTTTCAAATATCCCGGGCATGTATTTTGATTCCACTATTGCCCGGAGTCACAACCGAGTTATATTATGTGATAAAAATACCTTTCGAGTAAACTAGTATAAATAATAACAAGATTATGTAATCAGATTTAAATATGAGATAAAGCAAGTGGTACACACTAAGAATATAACTTCTTTTACTGTGTATCATTACATGGTTAGTTCATCATTGCAGCATTCTTTCCTGGAGTGTAGTTGACAGGTTAAAGTTCAAAGTTTATTTCCTGAAAGCTCATACATATACAAGATTGATGAAAATGTGTCGGGCTCCCAAACATCTCATGACTGACATGCTCGTGCAAGAAAATCAAAAGGAAAAGGTGATTCCAGCAGGAAAAGTAAGTGAGCCTTTAATTGCTGATACCTAAGTAGGTCTTGTGTTGACGGCAGTAAGTCAAAGGATAACAAGAACTTTCATACAAGTTTAAAATAAGTCACATAGATCCAATGAATGAGACCATGTGGTATATACTGTGCCTACTATTTAGTGTAATACAACCATTCACATTGCAACAAATGCCAGTAGTGAATGCAAATAAAGTAAATGTGATAGAAAGCAAACAATCACTTCAGCTTTCTTCAAATGTGATACTTACTGTGTAAAATAAAGCAATAATGTTTTAAAACCTTTTAAGTAAGGGTCCCAGAAGTTAGGATATAATGTCCAGTGTGTAACACAGGAACCCATACAACTTTCCCCCCAAGGAATAAGATTAGAAAACAAGATGAATTAAAAAGGAAACTGTTTTTTTAATTTCTTCTTTTTGTTTGAAGATTTCCAGGTGTTATTATCTGCAACTCTTTTCAGCGAGGTATTAGCCCATTCCATATCCTCTATTTTGTCAAGTATTTTATTAGATCTAATATATGTCACAGCTGATTAAGTCATAGAAGGTTTTGGGACCATCTGGCAGAAGTAACTTCAGTCTAGCCAGAAATAGGAGGTGAGATTTTACTTGACATTTTTTAGTTCCTTAATCAGAGGCAAAAAAAGTTTCCTTTTAGAAATAACAGCAGGTGAATAGTCATTATCAAAATGAATAGTGCTGTCATTTATTTTGATAGGTGTCTTGGACCATGCTGTTTTAAGGACCAATTCTTTGTCCAGGGTGGAAAGGAATCCTATTAATACAGATTTAGCTGAAGTGTTTTTATTAGTCATAGAAGAAACTAAGGATAGGTGTGCCCTTTCAATACCATAGGATAGAGCCTCAGGAAGATCAAATGCTTTGGGTAACCAGGTTGTTAAAAAACTCACCATATTATTACATTCAATGTTATCTGGTAGTCCAAAGATTCTGATATTATTTCTGTGTGACCTGTTTTCTAGATCATCAATTTTAGATTGAAGTAAAGAATTCTGATTCAATAAGAATTCAATATTATTTTCTCCTTTAAGTAAATTACATCCATGTCATTTAGAGCTTGTTCAATTCCAGTGATCGTCGATTTCTGTTGCTGTAGGTCTTCATGAATAATCTCCATCTGTTTTGACCATTTCTCCTTAAAGTTATCCAGTTTTGAGTACATTCTATCTATTTTTATAGATAACTCCGGAATGTTTGCAAGCAAAGATTGTAGTTATTTTCTAAAAGTAGATTCTTGAGAATTGGTCTTGGAAAAGCTCGTCTTCATAGCCAGGTGATGAGAGAAATATTTTGAGATTCTTTTTTGACAGGAAAAAAATCAAAATCCAAATAAAATTTTTAGATACAGTCCTAAATGATACTAAATATTATCAATTACAATATAAAAAAATCTTATTAGGATTGCTTCAGATTAATAGATTCTGTCATAAATAAGTTGAAGTGACAGAGCTGAAGAAAACTACTGTTAACTAGAGCACATCTTGGCCACATACCCCCTACAGCATGGATTCTTGGCAGGTTGTAGTATAATGATAGCACTTTGTTGTCTAAATGATGACATTCTCCTCAACATGGACAAGAGTAACCTGACAGGAACCATATTCATTGACCTCACATATGCCTTTGACCCAATTAAACACCAGCTTCTCTCCTTCCCTGTCTTCAGAACATTGTCATTAATAACACATCCATCACCTGATTTCAAGTCATATTATTGCGTACATTCTTGAAAGTGAAATTAGACTACTTGTTCCTTCTTTCTTTCAGCCCACACCTCTTTCAGTTTAAGCACCCCAAAATGGTATCTTAGCTACTCTCTTCTTCTCTATTTTCATTAATAAATTAGTTCATAATCTTCCTACTTTGCAGCTCATCTTCTCTGTAAATGGCATGGCAATCTTTAGGTCTTAACACAACATGTCTGCATTCTAAACATAACAGCAAAAAGACCTCAGCTCCCTCAATTTCAGGCTCATTTAACCACAAACTAGTACTGAGCCATACAAAAACAAAAAACTTGCGAGTTGGCACCACCCAAAAACTTAAAAATAATCCCCAAAGTCAGTCACTATCACTACCCTTTATGGCACACTGAACCATACAAAAACAAAAAACATGCTAGATGGCACTACCCAAAAACTTTAAAAAAATCCCCATAGTCAGTCAATATCCCTAACCTGTATGGCACATCTATATAAACAATCAACTCCTTCAACCATTTCAGTGGTTAGACCAGTCATTAACATTCCATACTGAGAAATCAAGGGCAAAAGTTAACTCACTTTTCCTTCCAGGCCAAGAAAATCTCATGCTACCTATCCAAGCCAACCAGGAGAGCTATAGGCAAATGAATCCTTCTGGGCCAGTCGGGATGGAAACTTCCCATAACAGCCACAACCTCAAGAATAACGCATCTATGCTATGCACTATCAAAAACACAGTAGACAAGCTACTAGGCTTTCTTAGCTTCAGAATTCACCAACATAACTCATTCTCATGATTAGCTGCCAAATTCTATACTAAGCAAACCTACTAGAGCCTTAGACACTTCTTTCAAACAACCGCCCACTCCATGCCCCACAAACCACACTGCACTAGCCAATCTGTCTCCATCCAAGCTCCTAGAATATTAGAATCTCTCCCCAAACCTAACAAAACTGCAGTCCCCTTCCTCATCTTCAGAGCTGACCTTAAAATACTCCTCAACATTAAATCAAACCATACTTGCATCACAGAAGGCTATCTCACCTAAAAGGCCTATCAACCTCTAACCTTACTCCTCTCAGTTACTAACACCTCTTAACACCACCTCACCCACCATTCCCTGTCCTAATTCTCATTACACCACATAATTTCCACTGTGATGTAAACTTGAAATATAATCACGCAAAACTATAAAATATGCAGTTCTCTATTTTTGCTTCATCTCTTAATTGCTGCTATAAAGTTTTGTTTATACATTTTATTTTCTGTTCTGTTTTCAGTATGTAAAGATTACTATCTCTCTGTTCCACTTATTTCTTCCTTGTGATTTATTTCACCCAGGCAGCTCTTGCAAATGGTCTGTTGTGATCAGTTTACTACCCTGCTAAACAAATGTAAATAAACAAAATAACATTTTTACTGAGGAAATGGACATTGTGGGTCCAGAAATTTAATTTACTTCTGACTGGTGAAGAATATCCAAAAAGACTCACAGCACAGAAATTTTAATCTCATTCTAGTAGTAAAAGTTTTAAAGTGATTTTTTTGTAACCATACGATGTGAAGAGATGCTGGGAAGCCAGACTCACACCACAATACCAGATACTGTGACTATTAACTCCACTTACATGCCTACAGCAAAACAGACAGAATATTAGTTCTTGAAAAGACCAGTACAGATGGCTTCCCTGTTTTTATGTCTGTCTGTATGCTGTTGCAGCTATATGTAATTAATTTGATGAACTGAATAAAAATTATGTGCATGATAAACACATCTCCTTTCAGCCAAGTCGCTGATGACTTTTGCAGCAAATAAGAGCAGTAAGTCAAAACCTTGTATACCAGTTTTCATGGATACCTGGCAAACTACAGTTCATAGGTTCGCAACAAATAAGAGCAGTAAGTCCAACCTTGTATACCAGTTTTCATGGGTACCTGGCAAACTACAGTTCATAGGTTCATAGGTAGGTACTAAGGCTATTGGCCCTAGGGCCTATATAAGCCTAGCCAAAAAGTTACCCTGGTTTTCGCCACCCAAGAAAACTATTTTCCTGTGCCCCTGTCAAGAAGAGCCCCAGAGGTGATCCCGGGATGAATTTCCTATTTCCCTTCCAATCATCAAGATTTAGTGAGGAGCTTTGTTTGATATAGATAGGTAGTTTGTTCCAGAGTGTGGGAAGTCTCTGGGATAGGAATCTATCCCTCCAGCATGTTCTGTTTATTGTGGTGACAAGGTTTAAGTCCCTAGAGCATGTAGCTCAGAGGGATTGGGATTTCTTTAAGTGGAGCATGTCCAACAGCTCTGGGTTTGACATAGCTTTGTATGTTAGGAAGAGATCGCCTCTGAGTAGGTGATATGTGATGGAGTAAAGCTGGAGTTTTTTGAGATGGTCTGCTTAGGGCATCTGTTTGAGGCCGGTAATCCTCTTTGTGGGGTATTTCATAGTGTTCCATTAGTGTACCTCCTAAGCCCTAACAAAATTGCTCTCTGTATTTCTAGTGCAGTATACAGTCATTAATTTGTTACTGTCAGTGAATGAAAATTAAAGCTGGCTGAAAACAGCAAAAGTTCTGTTAGGAAATTATCTTGCTTTTGAGAAAAGCAGACAACCAATGGAAGTACTTTCATCACAACTACAATGATAGTCCTTCAGGTTCAAGTACCACCTATTTCCAGGAGAGAATGAGGAAATTACCCTCTTTCATCTGAGGTGTGCAAGTATGCAATCATAACAGCAGACTTTGAGAGGGAGAGAACTGTATCCGTGAGGTTTCCTGCTTTCCATCCCCTTGCATCTCATGTCTTTATGCATGACAGCTTAACACTACTAATACTTACATTACCTTATGTGCAGTTCTCATACTCAATATTTATGGCAATTCTTTATGGCCAATGATCCCTCTGATTGCGTCCCAGTTATCTTTCCCACACACCCTTGATCCCACTCTTGCTCTTTTCCAGAGTAACCCTAATGTAATTCTGTCAGTTTGTGGGTACCCTTGACTATTCAGGGAGTCAGTTTAATGCTACTCTTTAACCATGCCTAGGGAGCAAGCGATCTGATTGGGAGCTATAGCATGTGACATCTGGAGACATCTTGAAAATGGAGCTGGTCAGAATCCCTAGCTTGGGGACTAGCACATGCAATAAAATCATGATACCCTGCCACTCCACCCAGGTAGGTCACCATTAAGGATGCTGGTTTGTACCAGAACTCTAATTGATAGCCATTTTCCTTGACCCTCCCCTTGGAGCAGCAGAGCTTGCTATTTATGCTTTATTCTATTTATCTGTTTAGGCCAATAGTTTATATTAAACAAGTACATCTCTCCACTGGTGTTCTGACTAAAACCTGTATGACTGCAAGCCAGCACATTTGATATGGAGACCATCTCCACACACAACAATAAACCTGCTGGCATGAAATGTACACTGGCCTGCTCAGTGCAGTCTGGCAGCTATGAGAAAAAATAGTTGTAACAGATGTAGAATCACTGAAGAGTAATCCAAGTACTGCTACATTGGCATGTGATTTAAAGATCTAACATTATGGGAGTTTACCCCATGACTGTACTTCCTCCTCAGACTCCACAAAGAGTGTGCCATGTGCCCATCATCTCAAAGTCAAGGCAACCAGATTCTCAGAAATTGAGACAGACTAGTGTAGATATGTAAAAACATTAAAACATTTAGAATTCAGGTGTTTTTGAACATATTCACTACTTCACTCCATCCAGATGTTAAAAAAGAGAAAAACTTCTAAAATCCTCTGTTGGTAATAACAAAGATCAATGTTTTGAATTGCGGCCTTCATATTCTCAGTATTCCTCATTGCAAGTGTATGTTTTAAATTACAAAAAAAATGTACATGTGGTCTGCCTAAAGCCTCTATTTTTTCCTTTCTCCAGTAATCTATTTGTGTCCCACCCCTTCTGCAGCTTTTCTTCAATTAATAAAAAATAGCAGTAGCAGTAGTAGTGGTAGAAATAATAATAATAATAATAATGATAATAATAATAATAATAATAATAATAATAATAATAATAATAATAATAATAATATTCTCACATGACTAGTGGTGGTTGTCTTAGCAGAAACATACTATTCTATAATTATAACTTGAGCTTCCTCAGCCAGAGAATGTCCACTTGCACACCTACATTTCATCAGTAGTTCAGATTAGGTGCAGCTCCCTGTAAGAGAGGAATTGGACTTAAGTTAAATAGTTTGTGAATCAATTAAGTTTGATGATTGAAAGCAATAAGCTAGATAGTTTGCTACATCCTTTATTTTGCTAGCATATTTACTTATACATTTATTGTGACTATTATTTTTTGAGAATTCTATATACTTCTTGAGCCTGTCCATGCTCATGCAAAGGCTGTGTCTCTAGAACTGCAAAAGGCACTGCAGATGTTTATAAGTTTTGTTTACAAAAAAAAAAAAAACTTATTTTCTATTGGTTCAGTCTAGTTTTTGTTCCTATATATCACACTAACCTTCCATGATGCATTCATATATTGTTTACATGTTTTTAGGTAATCTGAGACAACTAACCTATGTGTCTTTTTGCTACCACTTTTCTTCTTGAAGAGAAAATTCTTTTTGATTTTTTCCCCATATGAATTATTTTTCCTCCTTGAGTGTGTCCAATTCAGGTGACCAGAACCAGTTTAATAAAAAGTGACTCTCCGAATCCATTCTATCATACTGTTCATCCTACAACTTCTGAAGGTGGCAATCACACAGTCCTACAACTAAGAATAGATCCCTCATCCCAAAGTAAAAATAACCTGATCTGAAGTGCTAACACAGTAACAGATTGCATTTGTGGTGAGGGAGTTTTCAGTTACTGTACAATTTAATGAGTCACATTTTGTGAGGTGTGTTTTAATGAATATCTCACCTTGCATTTATCATGCTTGCCTTTTTTTTCTCTTTATAGATAGTTTTAAGTCATTACTCTGAACAAGATGAGGCTTCTTGAATCCTTTTCATTGCATTCTGTGATAGATATCTTTAAGCTGTCTACTAAAGTGTTTTGTGAAGGCTGCCAGCCTAGCTAGATAGAATTTTGTAGATAATGTTGTCATTTATAAATATTAGTATAAGCCATAGGCTTGTTCTCTTAAATGTAAGAAAATTGTGTTAAATGTTGAATGTCAAAAATGCAACAACAGTGCACTCTGCTGGAAGAAAGCTGATAAGTCAAGCATTGTATGACTGTTTATTCTCAAACTCGGAGCCGTGATGTCTGGACCAGCAGATTCTCTCTATTGTTTTGAGACCAGAGTTAATTGTTAGATTTTACGTATATATAATCCCTGGGATTCATGAAAGGTAAAACTCCATGCAGGAACAGTGTAACAGCTCCTGCATGGAGTTCGGACACCGAGCGATTCAGCAAATAGCTGATCCAATATGCACGAGCCTGTCTACACTGTTCCTGCATGGAAGACCTTGCAGCATGCTAATTACATAATTTGCTGGTGAAAAACATGAAAATGAGGTAAATTAATGATGCAGGAAGCTGCCATGTCTCCGTGCAGGAACAGTGTCAGTACAGAAATGTGTTCAGTTACTAACTGAACAAATTTCTGCAAAAAAGAAAATAGACGCATGACAGCACAAATAAAAGTATGTATTCACATCTGTAGGCATGCCAATGGCCAAATATATGTCCATTGGCATGAATAAATGTTTATTGTTTTATAAAATAACTTTTTGTGGCCGATCTCGGCAGTTTAAGCATAGCGCAGCAGTGAGCAAACACAACAGTGCTGAAAATAAAAAAAAAATATGAAAACCCAAGTTAAAAGAAAATCTGCATTTTGCCATTATAGTCTATGGCAAGCAGAATCAAACTTATAGCAGGGGACAGTGCTTTTCAAGGAGAAAGGCTCTGTGTCAGTGCAGTATCTATGGCCTAAGGCAGTGGGGTATGCAAATGAGGTGAAATTTACTGAATCACAAATATTCTTAGTCAGAACCCTGCACCTAACTGTGTAGGTGCTAGAACAGGATCGTGTAGACAGGAGGAGCAACTAACATGAAAATGGGGTGTGTTATGCTTGCTGTGAGCACATTGGAACACTGTTGCCCAGGTTTGCGCTTAGCTAAGCCCAGCTAAGCAAGGGGGTGTGTCTGAGGCTGTAATATCTTACACCATGAAATGAAGAGCGTGTTCGTTTCCAGGAAGGGACATTTCTGCTAAAACATGTTTAACTTAGCTAAAAGGGTTTGCGCAGTGTGCACTGGGACTTAACAAAAAAAAAAGAAATTTCAGCACTGTGTATATGTAAACAAGCGGGTGTGTCCAAGGCTGTATAGCCTTGTTTACCTTGCCTAAATGGGTGTGCATGGCATGCACTGGGATTTTAACCACAAAAATAAAAAAATACAGGAAATGGCAAGTGGAACAAGTAAAAAAGGGTTAATATCAGAATAGAGACACTCCAATACAAATAGTAAAGCTGGCAGGTAGAAGGTATCATACTCAGTGAATCACACAGGCAGCATCTGCAGCACACCACTATAAACTATGCAAACACTTTCAGTTTTTTTTTTCCCACAAACTCTACACCACAGGTGTACACAGATGAGGAAATTTTACCTGACAAAACTAACAAAATGCTAGGGGCTGCTGTCACTCTCGCACATCAGTATGTGCAAGAGGCTGAGGGTAGTGAAGAAGACAATGCTGTGGGGGTGCCCCAGACTTATGAGGAGGAGGAGAAGAGTATTCAGGCCTAGGGTAACCTACCAGGGGCTACATGATCTGGATATAGTAGAATGCAACAAGGTGGACAGGGACATACTGCAGCAAATTGTGGAGCTGTGCCAGCCTCACCTCACCTCCAGAACAAAGAGAGGGGAACCTATCCCAGTGGATACCAAGATATGTGTAGCTCTAAGAATACTGGCTACAGGTACTTTCCAAAGACCAACTGGGGATATCATGGAGGACTCACAGGCATCTGCATCCAGGATACTCCACCAGTTCTTGGATGCCATGCAACCACATGCTGAGGAGCACATTAAATTCTCCACCACCCATGAGGAAAGAACCCATAATATGCATCTTTTCCACCATGTAGCAGACTACCCGGAGGTACTGGGTGCCATAGACTGCATGCACATCCATATCAAAGCAAAAGCTGTTGACTGGGGTAGGATCTACATAAACTGCAAGGGGTTCCACTCCATCAACTGCCAGGTCATGTGTGATGCCCAGGGCATTATCATAAATGTGTGTGCTGGCTGCCCTGGAAGCTATCATGACTCCCACATCTGGCATTCCTCACAGCTGTATCAGTGGTTTGCCAGGGGGGACATCCCTTATGGCCATTTAGTGGGGGATGCCATATGGCAGCTACGTACTGGAGCCATGGATGATGACACCAATCAGAAATGCACACCCACCCACACAAGAATGCCATATTGAGGCCCACACACAAACCAGGATCATTATAGAGCATGTGTCTGGGATGCTCAAGTCACGGTTCTGCTGCCTTGACATATCCGGTGGAGCCTTGCAGTACTCTCCAGCCACATGTGCACAAATGGTCAAAGTATGTGCCATGCTACACAGTATGATCCTATGGAAACAGCTACAGCAGGAATGAAATGGAGAAGGGCCACACAGCCCCCCACCATTGCCAAGGCCTCCACAGGCACAGAGAGACTCAGAGGAGAAACATCCTGAGCCTGCCCCTGTAGCCAGATGGATGCATGCCCAGTATGCCCTGGCCTTGGCAAAGAGGCAATGCATAGCACATACACTGACACTGTAGGACCTCAGGGACTGATCTCTCTCTCTGTCTGACTCACACACACAGTAAAATGGATGCCAAACATTACATCACCTATGCTAGACTATGTATAGGCAGTGTATTGTGTTCAACCAACATAGTCAGCCCTCAAGCACCACCCTAACAACAGCTGCAGGCACAAGGTAAGCCAATCTCTGTAACAAATTAAAATAATGGGGTGGAATATTCTAGTAGCATATCTATGGTATTGATCAAGCATGTAAACGAATGGGGTGGCTAACTGGGATAGCAGCAGACAACTAACAACTCTGTGGGACAGTAGGATGTGTATCCCCAGTACTGCCCTACCCACACCATGCAGTACTACCCTAGTCAACAAATACCACTGCAGTATATGTGGTGAGCCAAATAACTGGGGGGGGGTCATAAGTCAAATGCATGGATGTCAAAGTGGGGGTCCCATACCCACCACCAACCCACACAGCAGATCAGCTGTAGACAACCATAGAAAAATGCCTGGCAAAGGCCCCCACATGGCGACATCCATAAAATCCCCACTCACTGACTTTTACACAGTGATATCACAGCAGGTCTGGCTGTGGCAGTATGGGTTTGAAAGGTAAGAAGTCTGAACTACAAATGTCTAAGCCAGAACAATCTGACCTGTGGTTGATACTGTTATGCCTGTAGTCTAAAAGATAGGACACACCACTATGCTACATGGGACCAAAATGTTAAGCAAATGTCAGCACAGTCTGTGCAGATGTGTATCGTGTACAGTCGTATCACCCCCCCCCATAGTCCCGTAGAAATGCAGTAACATGTTCAAAGACTTAAGCAGCATCCAGCTGTCACTCAGGCTGATGGCACAATAGTAACAGGAAGCAAGTGTCAGTAACACCCACAATCAACTTACTGATGCCATCCCAGGGGTGTCTCCTGCTGGCAGCCTGGGAACATATGATCATCAGAATGCACTGCCCTGCCACAGATGGCCTGCATCTAATACACCTGGCCTACAGACCACTGGCAAATGTTTATGCCTCACCCACAGTGCCCTTTAGGGAGTGTCATGGGGTCCATAACACCAACATAACACAGTCCACAAAATGCAAAGAAATGTCATGCTGACAACTGCTAGGAGCAAACCTGCCAGTCTCAGGGAGCCAGAAATCAGGACAAAGCCATGAATAATGGGCTGATGATGCTCCAAAGAGAAGGAAACCTGTGAAATACTTCTCTAATAATGTTATAAGATTGATGGAATGATTTGTCGTAGCAGCATGGAATGTCTGATGGGTACAAAGTCTGAAACTGCAATGACAACTGTCAGTAATATCTGACTTCAACCCTGAGTGACTTGCAAAACACTTTTGCTTGGAAACCACACTTGTTTGGGTAACCAACAAGATATATGAGTCATGGATGTGGATATTCTGTGGTACTCTGTACAGTCAACAGGCAGAGCTAGGAGTTTAAACATGGGAATGCACCCATTGCAGGCAGGCCTAACCCTGGAAGATGGTGATATGTCTGCACTCACAGAACCTTGGGCCACAGACATGGGGAGGAACACACCCCTCCCTGATCACTCATCCTATGCAACATCCTGACCCCAACATGTAGCCATCCAAGTAAAATGAGGTGGGCCATACATATATGTGTGACAAACACACACCTCCAGGCTGGTCAAACAGTCTGACACACACAAGCCCCTCCAAGTGCAGTCAACCATTGAGGAGAGCCCAACGCAAACTACTGGTAGCTATAGGCAAACATATATGCCCAGGACACCACCCACCACATATCCTATCCCCTACAACTCTATATGGAGTCTCCTTGTCATCCTAATCCTGTCTGACTTATATTACCCAATTGTGGACTGGAAATCTGATCAGGCCAGAACAGAAATGCACAGAGATTCTACCACTGCAATACATCACCAAGGTTCTGGACCATTTCCACAGTACCAGCTGTCAATTGCTTGTAGGCACACCCCTCAACAGGCTGGATAGTGCAAGAATGCATAGCATTTGGCCCATAAACCTTGTGTGTGCATCATCTATCTTGTATACTTCTGGTAAATCACTGTGATGATCTGAAGAAGTATTTCACCTGGTACTGAAGCAGTACATGACAGTGTCAAATGGCATATATGACAGATGTCTGCTAAAACCAGCCCTATAGCCCTTGCAACCCATACATTACTGAGAGAAATTGTCAGAATCATTGTACGGCCCATTGCCCCACATTTTTATAGGCTACCTCCAGATTTCCTGTACCAACAGGTTGAGAGGTATGACTGTAGCACAAAACAAACTGGACTGGAGTACAACAATCCCTGAAATGGAGTTCCACATCTACTATAGAAGGACACACTGGGCATGCTCATACACTTAGAGAAATGTTAGTAGGATCTAGGAATGAACAGGCTTTCCTCATCCAGTGCACTTTCCATTGCCCCACCTTAGCAGTCCTGAAGATGTGAGTCACCATAGAAGTTACTTTTGTTAGACACAACCCTATAAGCTCTGTGGAGTGTGCAATTACTGTATAACACTATAGCACAAACAACTAGTTAGGTAGGAGTGCTAATAGCACTTCTGGCAAATGTAAATGTGTGTGTGTGTGTGTGTGTGTGTGTGTGTGTGTGTGTGTGTGTGTGTGTGTGTGTGTGTATGTGCGTGTGTGTGTTCACAACTAAAAGCTTTTGGGTCCATTCAAACCCTGTACACCTCCCCTTTCCCTACTTTAGCAGTCCTGCAGATATCAGTCATCTTAGACGTGCCTTCCATCAGGCCTCAGACCCTTAAACTCTGTGGTGCGTGCAATAACTGCCTAACATGATAGTACAAATATCTAGTTAGATAGGAATTCTAATCACAGTTCTGGCACATGTAGATATGTGTGTGATAGCTGTGTGTGCAAGACTGAGGGAGTTGTGTTTGCTTATGGGTGATACCGTTTTATGCCATTCCCTCCCATTACACTTCACAACACCCCACCTTATCAGTCCAGATGATTTCAGTCCCTTATCAGCAACCTTGGCCAGCTGTCAGCCCTGTTAGTTCAGTAGTACGTGTGATAAATGCTTAACACTATAGTACAAATGACTAGATTGGCAGGCATTCTACTCTTGTATCCGGCAAATGTGTGTGTGTGTGTGTGTGTGTGTGTGTGTGTGTGTGTGTGTGTGTGTGGGGGGGGTATGTATGTTTGTAAGTAGAAGTATTGTGAAGTGTTTCCCATCCACTGCCCTACTTTATCAGTCCTGCTGATGTCATTCCCCATATCAGCACGTTTGGCTCTCAGCCCAGTAAGCTCTGTAGTATGTGTGGTAACTGTGTAACCACTATGGTGCAAATTATTGGTTAGACAGGGGTTCTACTCTCACATCAGGTAAGTTTGTCTATTTGTAGAACAAAGTATTTTGATAGGTTAAATACCCACTGCTCTACTTTATCAGTCCTGTTGATGTCATTCCCTTTATAGGATCACAAGTGTGTAGTAGGTAATGGCCCAGGAGCCTTAACAAGCCTAGCACATAGAAGAGCCCTGTCATTGTGCCATCTGATGTTACATCCCAGTGCCTGTATCAAGTATAGCCACTGCAGTGATCTTTGGGTTGAACCCATCCACTCATCAAGATTTCTCTGAACAGGGTCAGCTAGGTGCTCTGCATGAAATGTATGGGAAGTGTATTACAGGGCATGTGCAGTCTCCTGGTGAGGGACCTGTCCCACCAGCATGTTGTGGTGATTGTGGCACTGAGGTAGAGGTCTCTACAGTGTGTGATGTGGATGGATTTATATGTAGCATTTCTAAACCAGCTGGGTCAGACACAGCTTTGTAAGTCAAGAACAGATAGTTGCTAATTAGGTGATATGACACAGCTAATAGTTTGGTTCTGCGGCGTCTGTCTGTTCTGTGGCTTCTCCAGCTGTATCAGGTGTCTAGTGAAGTACATAGCAAATGGGCCATAATACTTGGGGAGTGATCTAATGAGGGAATAGTAGACAGCAATCATTACCTCTGTCTTCCTGGTTTTGATGTGGAACCTACTGGGAAATGAGTGTTTTTCCAAAGGGGATGATAATGCATTTTGTGGTGTTAAGCTTCTGGCCATGGTTTCCATACCATTCACTGGTCTCAGTGAGGCCTTTCTGTAGGATGTCTGCATCACTTGTGGAGTTCATGATAGCTCCCAGCTTGCAGTCATCTGTGAACTTGGTCAGGCAGAGTTCCTTTGTGTTGGGGTGGACTCCTGAGAAGTAGATGCTGGACAGGACACTATCCAGTACTGATCCCTGTGGGACCCCACTTGTGACTGCTTGCCAGTCTGACTTGGAGTTTGCCACTGTCACACTGTGTGTTCTGTGAACCAATTTGCAAACCATCCACTCAATAAGGGGTTGATGCCTAGTTTTTTGGGTTTACCAATAATCCTTGACTGAGGAATGGTATCAGAAGCTTTGGCCAAATTGAGGTAGGCTCTATGCAGTGCCTTACTGTCATACACAGGCCTGGCGACTCACTCAAAGACGTCAACTAGGTTGAGCAGGCATCCTCTGCCACTTACAAAGCCAAACTGTGCAGGGTCCAGAGTTAGAATATCACCCATATCTTGGTCAATCAGGCCTCTGATGATGTGCCCATACCCGTACATAGTAGACTTGTCAGGCAAAGGGCCCAATATTCTCAAGAGTCTGTAGATGCTATCCCTTTATGGAGAAAGATGACTGTAGCAGTGTGACATTTTGGAAGGATGAAGCCTGAGGTGAGTCTGTGACTGACCAGAGCACACAGATGTGGTTCCAGGTCTCCTTGCATGTCAAGTAGAACACAGCCACAGATATGTAGGGGTCCCATGGAAGCTGTATCCTTGCCTGTGGACAATGCCAGTCTAACCTGGCCTGCAGTAATGCTGGGTGCCTGGCATTCATCTGCCATTGTGATTGTCTCCTGGGGGGAGAGGAGTAAAGCTAGCATTGACTGTATTGGCAAGACTGTGGCCAATACCTGCTGTGTCAGGATAGGAATCAGCATTGTGCAGTAACTCACAGCACTTGTGGTTATTGCTGTGGAGGTTGTTGATATAACTATCAAAGGCTTCTGCGTTTATCATCAGTGTCTGCTGCAAATCTGCCTTCATAGCTGCCTGTAGGTGATTTCATGAGGGATCCCAAGTTGTGTTTGAGGCTAATAAGGGGGTTCACCATTCTTGGGACACCACCATTTTCTGCAGCAGTGTCCTCATTCTGTTGTATACTTTAGTAATGCCAGGGGACCATCACAACATCACAATGGCTTCCAGTGTTTGGAAGACAGTGTCTGTGTTCTGTTGGCTATGGCTAGTGCCATGCATCCATGTACATGTTTGCGCAGTGCATATGTGTATGATGCAACAATCATGTAGCTATTTCCCATTGGCATGAGTGCAGTGAAGTCATCCACACCTGTTTTTATGACTGCAATGTCAGCATTGGAGAGATTTTGCAAGGCAGTTACCTTTGGGTGTGGGTGAGATGTTGGGCTCCATGTTGATTACATCATGTTTGGATCTGAGCAGATA